>NC_058409.1:50542546-50594295 GCF_002201575.2 Neomonachus schauinslandi | reverse complement strand
AGCGGGAAGCCTGCTTCTCCCTCTCCCACTCCCCCTGCTTGTGTTCCTGCTCTCGCTATGTCTCTCTCTGTCAAAAAAATAAATAAAATCTTTAAAAAAAAAAAAAAAAAATTGCAGATATGAGAACAGTGAAAATGGAAGGGGCAAAATTATCAAAAACAATAATTCAAGAACATTTCCCAGGCAAAATTATCAAAACAATAATACAAGAACATTTTCCAGAAGGGAAATAAATGAGTTTCCCTATTAAAAAGGTCCATTAAGGGTCCAACAGCATGAATGTAGGGGCAGGAAAGGAGGGCAGGCTTACACCAAAGCTCATTATTGTGCAGAATACCAGGTCAAAAACCTGTAAATAGGCAAGCCACATTCAGAGGATAGGGAATCAGAATGGCACCAAACTTAAAAACACTGAAAACTGGCAGACAATGGAGCATGCCTTCAAAATGATGTAAAAATTATTTTCAAATTATTCAGGAATTCTATTCATAGCCCCACTGAGAGTAGAATAAAGAAATTTCAGACACAAAGTTTTAAATAATGTTATCACCCATGTACCCTTTTGCAGTAAACAGTGGAAGATGTGCCTTCCAAAACAAATCAAGAAAGACAATGGCATGGGCTCAAGAAACAGAATCTAAACCAGGAAAGAGAGGTCGGAAGTTCACAGAGCAATGGCCGAGGGAAGTCTCATGTGGACAGCTGTACTGCACATAGAGATCTGTAAAGCCCCTAGTCCAGTTTACAACAGGAAGAGCGAGCTCCAGAAAGTTTTCCATGAAAAAAAAGAAGAAAACATTTTATCTGATGGTTTGGCCATGTGGAAAATTATATGCAGAGGCATTTTACACACTTGCTGGACGGTGTGGAAAGTTAAAACAAAACCCAAAGCGAATGAAAAAGTGAAGCAATTAACTCCAAGAAAAACAAAAGCTTCTACCATGTCACCTTAGTACATAAAGTGGTACAGCACTGAATAATTACGATTAATGCAATAACAATACTAAATATGGACTAAACCTTATGATTAACGTATTAAGAGGGAAGCAAGGAGGGGAGTTTTAAGAAAGCTAAATTTTTTTTTTTTTTTTAAGATTTTATTTACCTGGAGAGAGAGAGAGAGACAAGTAGGGTGAGCAGCAGGCAGAGGGAGAAGGAGAGGCAGGCTCCTCACTGAGCAGGAAGCCCAAAGAGCGGCTTGATCCCAGGACCCTGGGATCATGACCTGAGCCCAAGGCAAATGCTTAACTGACTCAACCACCCAGGTTCCCCAAGAAAACTAAAATTCTTAAGTACCATGACAGAAAGTCAGTTACCAATGTCTAACATTGTAAATTCTGTAAATAACAGAATAACCATATTTAGAAATAGGTAGTAACAGAAGAAACAGCTTGTCTGAAAATATAGCACTACTTGACTTTTTAAGCCATGTATAATAATTTTTAAAAATATGAAATAATGCATACTAAAAGGTTAGTACTGTGTCTAGCATAAGAAATAGTAGCCTGTTGTTTTAAAAAAGTGAGTGTTTTTAAAAATCTGGGGGAGTAGAAATGAGGGTAAAAAAACAGAATGAGTTTAGTACATAACTCATGTGATGTGAAGTATTTTATCTTGCTATAGGTTGACCCTAAATTTAGCTTTGCATTGAAAAAAAAAATATTACAAGGATTCACACAGCCCATATTTAAAAAAAAAAAAAATCAGACCAGTTGAACAGAAGCCCAATTATTCCTGGCACTGAAGCCAAAGGAGAAATTCTCATAGGTAGGATTCTCATAGGTAGAATATTGGGTGATATGATTTCTTAAAACTCTGTAATATCATTACAGTAAAAATATGAATTTCTTTAGGCTTTTATTCTATTTCACATAATGTCTCTAAACACAAGCAGATAAACAAAGTAGGCAGTTCATATATATAGATAGCTCTTTGATGAGATGACCAAATTCAAGATAAAAATTCTGTCCTGGACTGCAGAAGTCCAGGATTATATTATGCACAGGACTAAAGTTTCCCATTTGTCTTTCTCTACAGAGAAAACGAAGTAGGAAGAAAAAAGAGTAAAAGAGATTGAGTTCTTATATCTAAAAATTCATTATATCAGGAATAAATGAACAAGAAAGCAACTCTTCACATGTCCTGAATGGGAGGGAGGGGGACGTCTATTCTTTATTCTTACAAGATCAAAAAAATATCCTTCACAGCATGCATAGAAGACAAAAGATTAATTCTTCCAGTTATGTTTTTATAGAAGGAAGGAAGTATATGCTGTAGGTGAAAAACTGACAAGTTTTGGTTAAACAGTAATATCTTTAAGTCATTTGAAAAGAAAAAAACAAAAATAGTATAAAATAACTTTTATTTACATAATTTATATCTATAGAACATAACTGCTTTCTTTAGAACAAGAAAATTTACAAATGACAGATATTGCTTTTTTGTCAAAAACTCCTTCAAGCAAGAGAGTATACATGGTCACTTCTATTTCGAATAACATGGTGGTAAATAGTGGATATTCATATTTTTAACTGTGCCTTAATCATTTACTAACAATTAGGCTTTTAAAACCATCATGTTGACCACTTTCTAAGACATAAGTATTCAGGAAGAAAAGTCAAGAAAACAAAGACCACTATTCATACCACCTTTAAGATTTACAAAATAATTCTTCACAACATCATCTTTACATGAATATAAACAAAGGGTGTGACTAATTCTTTCCACCTTGTAAGGTAAATACAATGATTAAGTTTCTTACTTTCCCAGATTAGTTTTAAGGATGTACTAGTAGGATAATTTAGCTTGGCTGACTTGATTCTCTTACGCAATGAATGCCCAAAGATAAAATTATTTCATATATAGTAAGAAGTTACATCTTCCATAAAAGGAATTCATTATAGATGAACAAGAGACATGTTAACAAAGTTAAAAAATAAATATTACACAAGGGATAAAATAATAGTTTAACTGTGGCAACCTAACATCCAAAGTAACATTAATTAAATGAAAGAAACTTTCAGAATATGAGACTTTAAAAAATTTATAAAAACAGGGCATTAAAATAGCAATGTGATTTACTACCATGATTTTTGTGACATATTAATCCCATGAAATAAATTAATGCATACCTATTGAGACTTTTCACTCAGATTTATAGATCCTCCTTTATGACAAAAAAGTTAAATTGTAAATTTCACTATAAAGAAATGAATAAGAAATGCTCTAATAGCAATTTTAGGATTATTGTAACACTTGCTGAGCCATATCCTATTTTACTAATGAACTTGAAATTTGGCCACTATTTTTTTCAATATATAAACACAATTATCTAGACATTAAAATATCTTCCCAGTTGAAATACTGATCATTTTGTAATGCAATCAACACAGTTTTGTGATGCACAACTTACAACTTGAATGACAAATATGTATGTCGTAGATAAAACGTCAGCACCTGAAGGTAAGAAAATTACTGTCTAATGTAGGGGTCAAACGAAAAGCCCATTCCAGACATGTCAATCCCTTCAGTATTGTTTGTGGCTGTTTTCAGCAGCACTGAAACAGCAGAATTGAACAGTTGCCACAGGGGCCATGTGGCCCGCAAATTCAAGAATATTTTGCAGAAAATGTTTCTGACTCCTGCTCTGAGGCTTTTCAAATAAAAGAAGAAATCTGTTTTTGAGAAGTTTGATTTGAACCACCAAAGATCTGCTTGGGTGGATAATGGAATTACATATGTAAATAACAAAATTTCAAAATTAAAAACAACCCTTAAATTAATATTGATGATAACCACTGACTAAATAAAGTCTTATTATCTTATTTTCTGTTTTAACATCACAATTATGTTCTGTGCTTAAAGGCCTAAGTGTTCCTTAAGCAAAATTTAATGGGGGAAAAAACTATCAAGAAATTAGTTTTTAAAAAAAGGAATGTGTGTGAGTGTGTACGTGTGTGTGTGTGTGTGTGTAAAAGGGACTGAATTTTGAATGTAAATCTCCCTCATAAATTAAGGGTTTTTTTCCCCCATACAAATCCTGAGATTATCCAAAAAATAAGAAAAACAAGAACTTCACAGTACAAATTCAATATACTAAACTATGAGAAAAAAATGTATTCAAAACATATCTACTATCCAAATACTTTTAGTGATATAACTTTAAATATCTTTAAAATTAAAGAGGGAAATGGGATAAACATAAATTTGTCAATGTCTTCTTTACCCATAATCTGAGTGGTGAAAATAATTAAAACTGAATATTCTTTTAAATAAAAAATTTAAAAATAAATAAACTTTTTGATGTTTCATCTTTATAAATAAGTTTAAATACTACTTGTTCAATTAGGACTAATGTTAACATCAACATGAAATTAGAAAAATACATATTTTCCAGTCAAATAGCTGATAATAGAAAAGTTTTTAACATTTACCATTATAAAGTAGAGTTTCACAATATGCTTTCATATACTTAGAGGCAACTGTAAAGCCCTTCAGCAAAACAAATAAAAAACAAAAAACAAAACCCAAAAAAACCCAGAAAAAAACCTTTACAAAAGAAGTTTGCTAAATGCTAAATACAATCCACCTCCAAATACTCGGCACTGTGATTTATACAGAGACAGTTATCCACAACATTCCAAAATGTCCATGGTGTGTTCAGCACAGGAGAGTAAAAATGTAAACAAGAGAAGCATTTCTGTCTGAGAAGCAGTCTCAGTTGCTTTGTATTTCCAAAATGCTGAATCAATCAGAATGAAAGGAACCTCAGCAATGTTTTCCACTGATTATAAGAGCTTCAAATCAAGCTCATTAGATATTCAAAATCAATCTAAAGAAAAATAGCCAGTGATGCATTTTCTAAATACTGCTTAGTTGATATTTGACTCTGGAAATCCTAGACTTAAAAAAATTAAAAAAAAAAAAAAAGACTTTTATTCTGTTTCATCTACTTCGATAAAGATATCACTAAAGAAATATTCAGAGACTGTGGTTGGCTCCTCTTCAGGTACCCGGTTTTGGCCACTTTTACATTCTTCTTTTGGTAAGGGAAGATCACAAGAAACCTAAAAAGATAGTATTAATAAGTATGCAATATAACATTTATATATTGGTAGTGGTCATCTAAATTGCTATCTCTTTGAAAAGCAATATAATGATAAATATTAAGGGCTTTAAATATGTTCAGACTCTTTGACCCAATAATTTCATTTCTGTGCTGTTATATTAGGGAAATAATACTAAACAGAGTAAGAATTTTATGAGTAAGATAACCTTTGAAGCATTAGTTAAAATAATAGAACTGGACACAACAAACACACAACAGTGGGCATGATTAGATTAATTACAGTGTACACACGATCCGTTATTTTACCCTAATTCCCATGAAAAAATTTTAATACAGAAAAGCATAACATCAAATCTATTATGAAACATTTTAATAATCTGCATAAGAATACAGACACACAAAACAGAACAGTACCCCAAGGCAACTACAAATTAAAGCAATCCTATCGGGGTGCCTGGGTGGCTTAGTGGGTTAAGCTTCTGCCTTCGGCTCAGGTCATGATCCCAGGGTCCTGGGATCAAGCCCCGCATCAGGCTCCCTGCTCAATAGAAAGCCTGCTTCTCCCTCTCCCTCTGCTGTTCCCCCTGCTTGTGTGCTCTCTCTCTTGCTGTGTCTCTGTCAGATAAATAAAAAAAATTTTTTTAAGATTTTATTTATTTATCTGACAGAGAGAGACACAGCGAGAGAGGGAACACAAGCAGGGGGAGTGGGAAGGGAGAAGCAGGCTTCCCGCCGAGCAGGGAGCCTGATGCAGGGCTCGATCCCAGGACCCTGGGACCATGACCTGAGCCGAAGGCAGACGCTTAATGACCGAGCCACCCAGGCGCCCTAAATAAAATCTTGGAAAAAATATATTTAAAGCAATCCTATCAAAAGTTAGCATACTTAGAAATTTATAAAAAATTAAGACAACATGGTATTGTCATTGGAACAGACATATATCAATGAAAAAGACTAGAAATATCCCCAACACATATACTGCAAAATTTAGTATGAGAGAAGTTGGATTATTTAATAAATGATGTTGGACAACTATATAACCATCTCAGAAAAAAAAAGTCAAACCAAAATTCTAGATGAATCAAACGATTTAAATGTAAAAACATTTTTTAAAAAAATCTACTCTAGGGGTACCCGGGTGGCTCAGTCTGTTAAGCATCTGCATTCAGCTCAGGTCATGATCTCAGGGTCCTGAGATTGAGCCCTACGTCAGGCCCCTTCCTGCCCAACCTCCCCCCGCCCCAGCCCCTGCTCATGCTCTCTCTCCCAAATAAATAAATCTTAAAAAAAACTACTCTAAAATACCATGGGAAAACATTTTAATAATCCTGGACTGGAGGAGAGGGAGTATCTTTTTAAATGACCTGAAAGGCAGAAGTCATAAAAGACTGATAAATTCACCTATGTAAAAATTTTAAAAATGTCCACATGGCAAAAACTACTGGACACAAAATCAAAAGACAAATGACATATAGGTTTAAAAAAATATATACATATGTGTGTGTGTGTATATATATATATATATATATATATATATAACACCATTATCACAAAGGGTTTTTTTTTTTTTTTAAGATTTTTATTTATTTATTTGACAGAGAGATTGCGAGAGCAGGAACACAAGCAGGGGGAGTGGGAGAGGGAGAAGCAGGCTTCCCACGGAGCAGGGAGCCCAATGCGGGGCTCGATCCCAGGACCCCGGGATCATGACCTGAGCTGACGGCAGATGCTTAACTGAGCCACCCAGGCACCCCAAAGGGTTTTCTTTTTTTTTTTTTTTAATATTTTATTTATTTATTTGACAGAGAAAGACACATTGAGAGCAGGAACACAAGCGGGGGGAGTGGGAGAGGTAGAAGCAGGCCTCCCGCTGAGCAGGGAGCCCGATGTGGGGCTCGATCCCAGGACCCTGGGATCATGACCTGAGCCGAAGGCAGACGCTTAATGACTGAGCCACCCAGGCGCCTCAGGGTTTTCTTTAATGTAAGAGCTTCTACAATTTAATATGAAAAATACTAATGATGCAATTTTTTTTTAAAAAATCAAACATGGAGCGCCTGGATGGCTTAGTTGGTTAAGCATCTGTCTTCAGCTCAGGTCATGATCCCAGGGTCCTGGGATGAAGCCCCGCATCAGGCTCCCTGCTCCTCGGGCAGCCTGCTTCTCCCTCTCCCTCTGCTGCTCCCCCTGCTTGTGCTTGCTTGCTCGCTCTCTCTCTCAAATAAATAAAATCTTAAAAAAAAGAATCAAACATATGAACAGATGTTTCACAAAGAAAGCATAAATGATTCAAATACATGAAGAAGTACTCAACCTCACTCATATGCTCATTAAATCTATGAAGAATTCCAAAAGTGAAAAAAATTGATTACATGCTAGTGTGAGGAAAAAGGCCCTCTCCTATACTGCTGCTAAGAATAGAAACTGATATATTCCCTATGGAAGACAATCAAGCAATATCTCTCAAAAGAATAATCATTCCTTTTGATCCAACAATTCTATTTCTAGGAATTCAACCTATAGATAAATGTGCAAAATCACTCATTTATAAGTTAGCTATTACCATATTATTTGAAACAGCAAATCATTAGGAATAACCTAAATGTCTACCAGTGTGAGACCATTATTGTTCTATGGTACATCAAAACAGTGGGATATGATATAGTCATTAAAAATAATGAGGGCATGCTTGGACACTTATTCCTGAAAAATGAATTTATGTTCACATAAGAACTTAGATATGAATGTTCACAGCAGCTTTATTCATAACAGCCAAAAACTGAAAATAACCCATATGCCCTTCAATTGGTGAAAGGATAAACATGACTGATAACATACTATGGAATACTATTCAATAATAAAAAGGAATAAATACATAAAACCATCTGGATGACTTTCTAGGGAACTATGCTGAGTGGAAAAAAAGTGAATTCTAAATGTATGATTCCATTTACACAACTGTATATAATATTCCACTGACATAACATTCTCAGAATGACAAATTTAATGGTGTAGAACAGGTTGCCAGAAGTTAAGGAGAGTGTGGGGGTGCAATGTAAGTGCGTGTGTCTATAAAACACAACACACAGGATCACTGTGGTGATAGAATTCTGTATCTTGACTGTGGCAATGTCGATATTCTGGTTGTGATTTTGTACCACAGTTTTGTAAGATGTTAACAGTGGGGAAAACTGGATGGAGGGTACATGGGATCTCTCTGTATTGTTTTTCACAACTGCATGTTAATCTACAATTATCCCATAATAAAAAGTTTAATTTAAATTTAATTAAAAAAAAAAAAAGAGAGGGGCACCTGGGTGTCTGAGATGGTGGAGTGTCAGACCCTTCATTTCGGCTCAAGTCGTGGTCTCAGAGTGGTGAGATCCAGCTGGAGTTGGGCTCCGTGCTTAGAACAGTGTGCTTAGGATTCTCTCTCTCCCTCTGCCCCTCCCCCTGCCACACTCACACTCTTTCTCTCTCTCAAATAAATAAAATCTTTTTTTTTTTTTAAGATTTTATTTATTTATTAGAGAGAGAGAGAGTGAGAATGAGCACAAGCAGGAGGGCGGGGAGGAGAAGCAGACTTAACCAACTGAGCCACCCAGGCGCCCCTAAACAAAGTTAGTTTTAAAACTGCTTACTGAACATTTTATACCTATGGAGAAAAACTTCCGAATCATAAAAGCAATTTAAGAAATTGTAAAGAAAAAACTGATTTGACTAAACATTTAAAGCTTATGTGTATATTAAAAACCCTACAAAATTTTAAAAAGTAAATGAATTTGAAAAAATTACTTGCAGTAAAGAGCTAAAAGGTATGTGGCTTTCTTACATGAGGATCTCACGTAAGTTGGTAAGAAAACCACCTAGATCCCAAAAGCTATAACTCAGCAAACGATAGGAACAAAAAAGAAAAAAAAGAGAAAAAAATCTAGTAGATGTATGGGGAAAAAGCCAAGCCACTAATAATGAAAGAAATGCAGATTAAACAGATGAAATTACATTTCTACCCTCTACTATTATATTAAAGAAAAATTATTTTGAAAAGTTAATATCTAAAGCTGGCAAGAATGTGACTTAACTGACATAGTTACATTGCTGGTAATTGTAACAACTGTTCTCCACAATAATTTGGCAATAGTAAAGAGTCATAAAATACTGGTTCCAGAAAATAATTCTAGGAAATATAAAGTATTTTAAAAAATTTTAAAGACAGTCTTTACAAAAGTACTCCTTTTGAGACTCATGCTATCCAAAAGGTCACCAGCCTTTTCTGTGTTGAAATCCTAAGTAACCAACCCCAGTGCTCTTCCAAAGTTTTTTGTTTTTGTTTTTGTTTTTTAAAGATTTTATTTATTTGACAGAGAGAGACACAGCGAGAGAGGAACACAAGCAGGGGGAGTGGGAGAGGGAGAAGCAGGCTTCCCGCCGAGCAGGGAGCCCGATGTGGGGCTCGATCCCAGAATGCCGGGATCATGACCTGAGCTGAAGGCAGGCGCCTAACGACTGAGCCACCCAGGCGCCCCTTCCAAAGTTTTTGATACAAGTTCATTTATTTTTCCATCCCAGGACTTGCCATATGAACATCTACAGCATGTAGAGAAATGAAACATGCAAACAAATTCTAATTTTACCATTCCTTGAATTCTTATGGGTGTCAGGACATTTCCCCAAAAGCAAATAAAACATCAGCACTGCTTTGTTTTGCTTCCACAGGTCAGAAAGCTCTTTGCATTAAAGGAATGGCAATTAAGTGTCCATGTATGGCCAGCTTAAATGGCTCTGTACTAAAGGAGCTGTAACTTCCTAAGTCAACACCTTATCTTCTTCTCTCATAGTGTGAGGTATGATGGGGAGAAGATAGACAAGAGATGCTCTGAAATAATTTCTAACATCCAAATGAAAATACCAATAGCCATGTTTTTCCTAGTTGAGTCTGATTTCTAACCCATTCTATACAAACAATAAAATATAACAGTTATCACGTACCTGAGTTGCTGAACTGCCAATACTCTCAGATGGAGTATCAACAACCCTTGCAGATGGAAGCTGATCAGAGGACTCTTGGATTTTTTTTTTCTGGCTTTCAGGATTTGATCTTTTCAAATTCTTTCTTGGTATAGGTATAAGAGGTTTTAGACGTTTCTTATTATAAACCTGAGTAGGTTCATCAGACTCCAAACTATTCTTTGAACATATTAAAGACAAAAATCCCAGGGGTCTTCTGCCAGGTCTAGAAATGCAAATGTAAAGATATTCAAGAATATCCAGGAAGATACACTCCTAATACCAACTTCTTTCCATGAATGCTAAAATGGCACAGGTGATACCACATTAGTGGTACCAGCATATCTGCTAAGTATCATTATTATTTTGATCATTATATACCAGTAGCTGGTACACCATCATACCAGCAGATGCCAATGCAGATTTTCTACCTAAAAAGTTAGTTTCGGCACTTAAAGTTAAGCTCTTGTTATACGGAATGTGTATTTATCTTAAGAGTCCTAAAAAAATGTTGACTACGAATTTCCTTTGATAAAACTCCTTCCCTTTACGTTACTGACAAAGGGATATGTTTATAAAACATCATCCTTAGTAGTGAACTTAGTCTTTACATATATGTTATATCCGTTGCATATAGGTTACTTCTACCCTACCATTTGTTTTTGGTTTTGTTTTTGTTTTTTTAAAGATTTTATTTATTTATTCATGACAGAGAGAGAGAGAGAGAGTCAGAGGGAGAAGCAGGCTCCCAAGGAGCAGGGAGCCCGATGTGGGACTCGATCCCAGGACCCTGGGATCATGACCTGAGCCGAAAGCAGACGCTTAACCATCTGAGCCACCCAGGCACCCCTACCCTACCATTTGTTAAAGATCATCTCACGGTACCTGGATAATGGGGTTTTTGAAGATGATGGGATGCTATCCATTTGTTCAGACTTCGAAGCAGCACAAGTTCTCTCCTCCTTATCAGACACAATCCTCTCATCCTGAGGTAACTGAGATGTACTTTTTCCTATATGTGTATCTGTTACTTTATCAAGAGATCCAGATCCTATACTCTGAAAAGTTGGTTCAAGTTGCTCTTTCTGAGGTCCTGGAGTTGTATGTGTGCTTCCTGAGGTAGGGAAGATACCTTGTTCCTTGTAAGACTCCCCTTCAAAAAACAAAGAGAAATCATAAGCACAGAGGACACATATTGAAATTTATATATCCGACTGAACTGCAATATTTGAAGGAAAGAAATCATGACATTCTATCATAAATCTACTCTAATAAGAGTAAGCTAAATTATAAATTATTAATATGTAAGTCATCTGGATTATAGCTGGTGAAAAAAGTATGGTTAGAATACTTTTTTCATTCAGATACAAAATAGTCCTATCAACATATTTTGACCTAGAAAATCTTTCTCGATAAATGTATCTTCAACTAGCAAAATGAGAGTTATCACGTTCTAATCTCTGGGTAAACTTAAGGAACTATAAAAACTCTTTTATGCTCAGCTTTCTAATCCCTAAAATATAATTATTAAGCTTTTACAGGAAATCCTGTAGCCACATAGTTTTCTATTAATTACAGAATTAAAGTAGCTTCATATGGCTATAGGAGTGCTAAATCCAAGATCTCAGCTGGAGAGAAAAACTTCTAATAATAAAAGCAAGATTCTTAGAGAAAGTGAGCAATACTCTTCTCTAATTCCAAATTTGAATAGATGCATCAAAAACAGCAAAATGTAATCACATTAAAATTTATTTCACTCACCTGTTTCCTCAGAAACATTTATCATTTCCTTTGAACACACCTGTTTTAAGAAAATTAACAAAAAAAATTAAAAATCCATTTATCAAGTAAATCTTTCTTTCTTCTTTTTTTTTTTAATAAAGAAAGCATGTACCTCCCAGAAACCCCTAGCATAAAAGATGTCTTATGGAAATCCTACCAACATTTATGAAAAAGACATTGCTACTGTTACTTAAAATGTTCCAGAGCACAGTAAAAGAGGAAAAGTTTTCAAATGCTTTTTATAAACCAATATTAATATTAATTCCAATTCTGGGGCACCTGGGTGGCTCAGTCATTAAGTGTCTGCCTTCGGCTCAGGTCATGATCCCAGGGTCCTGGGATCGAGCCCCGCATCGGGCTCCCTGCTCCACGGGAAGCCTGCTTCTCCCTCTCCCACTCCCCCTGCTTATGTTCCCTCTCTCGCTGTGTCTCTGTCAAATAAATAAAATCTTTAAAATACATATATATATATTAATTGCAATTCCAATTATAACCAGTACAAAAATATCAAATATAATAGTACAAGCATAATTCAGCAACACATCAAAAGACTAACATACTCAAGCAGAGTTTGTCTCAGGAATGTAAAGATAATTCAATATGTGAACTAATATAATTCAACTGGACTGAGGAGAAAAATAATACCCCATCTCTCTATTTATGGGGAAAGTGTCCAATAATATTTATGCTTTAAAAAAAAGACATTTTCTTAACACCATAAACTATAATTACTGCAATTCAAAGCCAGCATCCCACTTCATAAACACTGGAAATATTTGCATTTAAGTCAGGGATAAGAAAAATATGTCTACTATCAGGACTATTTTCTGATATTTCTTGAGTTTTATTAGCTTATATAGAAAAGAGAAAGAAATTAAAGGTATACCAAGTATATGAGAAGAATTAAAATTGTATTTACAGATGATATGACTGTTTACTTAGAAAACCCAACCGAATCAAGTGAAAAATTACTGTATATGATAAGGGGAATTGAGTAAGCTCTCTACATAGAAAAGAATTCAATGATAACAGCAACAAACAAGATAAAATTATTAGGGGATAACCTAGTAAGAAATGGAACAGAATTTAAATGAAGAAGAACTGAAAATACCACTGAGACATAAAAGAATAATTAAACAAATGGAAAGACATACTATGTTTTGGGATAAAGAAAAAATCCAACATGACAATTCTGACATCAACTTTCCCTGTTAACTGGTCGTTAATATGATCCTAATTTAAGTATCAGTATCAACAGTTTTTTTTTAAGCTCTGAACAAGCAAATTCTAAAATTAACATAAATTTTAGGACATATACCCAACTAGGAAAAACTTGAAAAAAAAAAAAATAAGAAAATTATGTGCAGGGGAGAGAGAAACTTTCAAGATAGCAAAGCATTTAAAAACTACAGTAATTTAAAACACTGGGACACTGGCCCCAGAACAAATAGGTGAATCTCAAAGTAGAAGAAAATTCAGGAGTATACCCAAATACATATGGGACTTAATATCCAGTAAGTGGAATTTTAAATCAGTGGAGAAAAAATGAATTATTCAACAAATGGTGCTGGGACAACTAGGTAGGCACCTGGAGAACATGAAGTTGGTTCCACTCTTCCTAACACCAAAATAAATTCTAAACAAATCATTAATGTTAACTCTTAAAAATTTATACTAAATCTCAAGGTAGACTTTCAATGTATAACACAGTCCCCAGAAGCCATACATAAAAAGACTGATAAATGGGATTACATAAAAATAAAAAATGTTTGCATGTCTATGTGAATGCAGCATGTGTACATTCTAGAATTTACAATTATAACTTCAACATTTTATAAGCATTTTTTATTGTTAGAATGCTGAAAACAAAGTTTAAAAAATAAAAATCACAAATAAGCTCAAAGACATTATACTGTTCTTATAGTCACATCAATGTACATCTATCATTTTTTTTAAAGATTTTTTATTTATTTGACAGAGAGATACACAGCAAGAGAGGGAACACAAGCAAGGGGAGTGGGAGAGGAAGAAGCAGTCTTCCCGCTGACCCATCTGAGCCACCCAGGTGCCCCTACATCTATCATTTTTAAATGGCTCGTTATAAACTGGTGGCCTAGTTTTGCATATAATAACGTCATGAATATACTTTTAAAACAGAACAATGTTTGGGGCGCCTGGGTGGCTCAGTCGTTAAAGCATCTGCCTTTGGCTCAGGTCCTGATCCCGGGGGCCTGGGATCGAGCCCCACATCGGGCTCCCTGCTCAGTGGGGAGCCTGTTTCTCCCTCTCCCTCGCCTGCCACTCCCCCTGCTTGTGCGCTCTCTCTGTCAAATAAATAAGTAAAATCCTTAAATAAATAAATAAACACAACAGAACAATGTTTGCAAGGAATGCTGATAAATTGATGAAATTGGGTGACTGATACAGAGGGATGCGTTATACTTCCCTGTGTATCTTTTTAAATGCTTGAAAATTTTCATATTAAAAAATCAGGGCACCTGGTTGGCTCAGTGGATAGAGCATGTGACTCTTGATCTTGGGGCTGTAAATTTAAGCCCTGCATTGGGTGTAAAGAGTACTTAAAAATAAAATCTTAACCGCACCCCCACCGCCAAAATCAACCAAAAAAAGTCTGCAAGAAAAAAAAAAACACAAAAAGTAGAATCAAAAGACAAAGTAGAAAAAAATATATGCAACTCATTCATGGACATACATAACACAGAGTTCCTCCAAATCTCTATGTAAAAGATTAGCAACACAACTGAAAAACGGCTAAAGAATACAAAGTCATTTCACAGAGAAAGGAATACAAAAGACTCCTAAGTATATGAAAGACGTTCAGCCTTACTCATAATAAGAAAAATTAAAACCATCCTGTGATACCATCTTCTACCTATCAGATATACAAGGATACACTGCCTCTGTTGTCTGCTCTCACCGAAGGACTACTGGTTTTCAACTGTCCCTTTGAGACTATAGATTCTAAATCAACTTTTCCAAAAATAAATTAACTAATTAATTAATTAACTCTTCCACAGTGTAGCTACACAGCGAGATAAATTATCATGAGTATTGGAAACAAAAACAAGTGGGTGCTAAGAAACCTTTAACATTGTGGCTATTGATCAAATCTGCATACGATCTTCAGGCTTCCCTGAGGTAGTGATGACTGACATAAAGATGTCTGTATGTTTGGCAAGAAAATGTTTCATAAAAAGGTAATAAAAAAAATGCCCTGGGACATGAAGAAATATGGTGCATTCTAGAAACTGAAAGACGGCCAATATGGTTAGAGAGTGAGGCACAAGGTGAGATCAGAGACAGAAATGGGCCAAATAGAGGGCCTTTAAGGTTCTGGTTTTTCTTCCTAAGAGCAATGCATAGCTTTAAGTATTATGATAATAGTGATGATGATACTACTATTACTATTTTACACAACAGGAAACTCATTCACAGAGACAACATATCCTGACTCAGGTCCCACAGCTGTTAAAGGGTACAGCCAGGATCCAGATCTACAAGATGCTTTTGGCCTTTTTTGAGCCAATAACAAAGAACTAGGAATGGGTTTCCTAATTAACGTCCATCAATTTTCACCTAGAACTAGTTGAAAATGAGAATCCAAAATCAGTTTTAGCTGGATTATTTACGGTGAAAAGTATCAGAACTATCTTTATTATATAAAGAGTCTAAAGGAAGAAACAGAAATGTATCTGTTGTAATAGGACCATCTTATTTGCTTGATGATTCTATCTTACCTCAGAGGTATAATTTTGACAGTCATCTCCTGAAGTGAGCAAACTTTTTTTGGCAGGAAGAACATGGTTACTATCATCAAGCATATAGTGAAATCTCTTCCTAGATATAAGATCCAAATTAGCAGGAGGAGGCTTTTCAGAACCATCTTTTCCAGAATCACATAAACACATGGTATCCTGACCAACTGAAGTTACTGGAAAACTAATAGAAAATGCAAACATATGAAATTAGCAAATTAGAAGCTACTTAATGAGGTAAAAGGCTCAGCTATTCCAATGAAAACTGCCAAAAAAACTTCCAAGTAACTAATATATACATGGCCAAGGTCACAAAAATGTTAGTTTTGAGATCCATTCATACTTAAAAACTTGCAACTTAAATTCTGTAATACTGAATTAAATCCAAGGTATAAAAATACCGTTCTCCTTGTCTATAAAGTTAAAATTTTAATCTAAAATGCCTCTTACTAATATAAAAGGCTTCAACATCTAATGCTACTTGACAGAGAATTAAGCATCTTAACCAGTGACTGTTAAAATACAACAATTCTATAGTAAGGAATTTTAAAAGGAGTATTAAAATATACAGAAATGGGGCGCCTGGGTGGCTCAGTTGGTTAAGTGTCTGACTCTTGATCTCAGGTCTTGCTTGATCTCAGGGGTTGTGAGTTCAAGCCCCATGTTGGGCTCCACACTGGGCGTGGAAGCCTACTTAAAAAAAAAAATACACACACACACACACAAACACACACACAGAGAAATGTTATCCTTCTTGCAACTTCTGTGAATGAATATTTGTTTAAAATATATAAGCTTACAAAGTAACCACACACCTTTGATAGAGGACATTTTATAACCCAAATTGCTAAGTTTTTTTAGCTTTCAAAATACTTAAGATACCAAACAAGTTTCATACAAAAGTATTATATTATACATTTAAATGGCAGCTTTATCAGGTATAAAATCAACAATTTCTTCTCTAACTTACCACATAATTATTAAATAAGATCTTCGGGACAATTACAAATAATGCTGGTGAACGGCTTATTCAGTCAATACTATTCAATTCATAAAGCACCTTTCCGGGTGCCTGGGTGGCTCAGTTGGTTAAGCAACTGCCTTCGGCTCAGGTCATGATCCTGGAGTCCCTGGATCGAGTCCCGCATCAGGCTCCCTGCTCGGCGGGGAGTCTGCTTCTCTCTCTGACCCTCCCCCCTCTCATGTGCTCTCTCTCATTCTCTCTCTCTAATAAATAATAAATAAAATCTTAAAAAAAAAAAAAAAAAAAGCACCTTTCCTCCTAGCAAAAATAGTTTAGGTCCCAGGTGATGTATGGAAGTGTTGAATCACTATACTGTACATCAGAAACTAATAGTGCACTGTATTTAACTAACTGGAATTTAAATAAACAGGTTAGCTCATTCATTACCTCATGTCACTCCTTTCTTCTGTATTCACGGATTTGATCAATATGGGTGCTGGCAGTAAAGGGTTTGGCATTAACTGTGCAGTGGTATCACTAAATTCTTCTACAGCATTGGTTGGGATTTCCACCAGAGTTAAAATGAATGCTTGTTCATCCTCACCATCTTGATGTACATTCGCAACTAGATTCACTATCAAAGTTTAAAAGTTAATAATGAAAACCTGAACTATGAAAATCATTAATTTATTACATTTCTAAAAAGTCTCACTACAACTTATCCCCACAAATAAAAAGCAAATTACACCCACAGAAGTAAAAAGTAATTTCAAAAAGGATAAAGACAGTTCACTATAGAGAGGATGTATAATTCTGAATAACAAACTTTTCCATAAAATACTTCAAGTTTTTTTGTTTTTAATTTAAGACTGTCATAGACTAAAAAACTGTTTTGTTTTTCCATAGTCAAATGAGGGAGGGGAGTAAAAGCTGTACTATTCGGTTCTGTGGTACTTTATCGAAACACATTATCATACCTGTTAAGTCTTGAGAACTGATTACCTTCTCTTGTTGAACTTCCAGCATACTAGTTGGTGTACCCTAAGAAAATTTAAAAAATTAAAATGCAAAATGAGGTTGACCAAATTTTAGTTTTAAAAAAGTTTCCAGACAACTGGATATAATAAGAATTATTTCAAAACTCAACTTTTTAACCATATATAATTTTTCAAACGTTTTGAAACTTTTAGTTGTACCAATAACTTTTGAGTTATTTATATATTTATATAAGTCATTTATTGAGTTATTTATATGAGTCATTTATATAAACATATATGCACCAAAAAATTCCGGCTAAATTGTTAAATATGTGAATTTTATGAAATTATTTTTGAAGTAACAGGAAAGGGAGATTCAAACCTCTCAACCTTCCCTCTACCCCATTACAGCAGATCTTGTACTATTAGTAGGTGACATCTGAATGGAAGCAAACTGCCTGTCTCCTTGCCTCCAGCATGGCTCCTTCCAATCTGTTTTCCACAAAATTGCCAACACTGTATTCTCTAAAATGCAATCTTATTGTAATTCTCTACTGCTTAAAATCTTCAAACTTTCAGGGGCGCCTGGGTGGCTCAATCGTTAAGCGTCTGCCTTCGGCTCAGATCATGATCCCAGGGTCCTGGGATTGAGCCCTGCATTGGGGTCGCTGCTCGGCAGGGAGCCTGTTTCTCCCTCTCCCACTCCCCCTGCTTGTGTTCCCTCCCTAGCTGTCTCTCTCTCTCTGTGTCAAATAAATAAAATCTTTAAAAAAAAAAAAGAAAACCCTTCAAACTTTAATTTTGTAACCAACAATGCCAGTAATTGATTCAGGCAAGTATCACCAATGGATACTACAACTACTGGGTATGGGGCACCTGGGTGGCTCAGTCGGTTAGAGGCTGCTTTCAGCTTGGGTTATGATTCCAGGGTCCTGGGATCGAGCCCCGCATTGGGTTCCCTGCTCAGCGGGAAGCCTGCTTCTCCCTCTCCCTCTGCCTGCCACTCCCTGCTTGTGCTCCCTCTCTCTCTCTCTCTGTGTCAAATAAATAAAATCTTTAAAAACAACAACAACAACAAAACTACTGGGTAGAAGGTTGCTGGGTCTAAAATAACTTACTAACACAATGTGCAAAAGATTCTGTTAAAGGGGCGCCTGGGTGGCTCAGTCGTTAAGCGTCTGCCTTCAGCTCAAGTCATGGTCCCAGGGTCCTGGGATAGAGCCCCACATCGGGCTTCCTGCTCAGCGGGAAGCCTGCTTCTCCCTCTCCCCCTCCCCCTGCTTGTGTTCCCTCTCTCGCTGTGCCTCTCTGTCAAATAAATAAATAAAATCCTAAAAAAAAAAAAAATCTTTGCAACTCTTCAATGAGTTTGAAATTTTTTCAAAATAAAAAGTAAAACTAAACAAGCTGGAGGTTAGGGAAAATCCCATAAATTTTGATATAGCCCAAACTCTAGCAAATCATAAAAACCCCTTTTATGATCTGCTCCCGGGATACCTAGCTCACTCATCTTTAACTACTTCTTCATTTATATCCTACTCATAACTACTTAGTCCCTGAATATGAAATGCTGTTTCACACTTATTCTTTACACATGTTCCTCTCCCTTTAACTGGTTAATTTACCTGTTCTTCTAGATTGAGGACTTTTTCAGTCCTGGCTACACATTAGAATAACCTGAGGAATTTATTTATTTATTTCAAAGATTTTATTTTTTATTTATTTATTTGACAGAAAGAGACACAGCGAGAGAGGGAACACAAGCAGGGGGGCGGAGTGGGAGGCTGAGGAGGGAGCCCGATGCGGGGCTCGATCCCAGGACCCTGGGATCATGACCTGAGCTGAAGGCAGACGCTTAATGACTGAGCCACCCAGGCACCCCAACCTGAGGAATTTTAACAACAACAGAAAGTAAATGTCCACACCCTATTTCCAGAGACTGATTTTACTGGGTTGGGTTGAGGACCACTCCTTATTGAGAGTCTTGTGCAACTTGCCTTCAAAGCACCTATCAAAATGTAACCATTCATATCCTCAATTGTTTCCCACAACTTTGTCCCCCCAGTACCTTACACAGTATTGAACATGTAGTAAGAAAAATACCTGCAATGTGAAAGTATTTCTCAGATTCAGTGGCCAGCAAGCAAGAGGTAATTACTCTGTACAAAACACTTCCATTTTCAAAACTTTCACAGCAAAGCTACGTATTGGCTGTTTTATCTATGCTCCAAAGACTAAAAACACACTCAATAAAAAATTCTATCATAATACATTATTGCAAAGGCAAAACTATAGGGAAAGAAAACAGATCAGGGATTGCCAAGCAGTCGGGGTGGTAAGGGTGGGGGGGGTGACTAAAAAAGGGCCCTGGGGAATCTGGGGGATGATGGAACTGTTTATGTGTTGCTTACATGACTATATATGTTTGTCACAACTTGGAGAAGTACACACTGAAAAAGGTGAAGTTTATTGTATGTAAATCCTACCTTAATTTTTTTTAAACGGGTAATAAACACCCAGCCACCCCATGTTATATTTTGTATTCTTTTACCTCTGACACATGAAGTGCAAGCACACTGTCTCCATTAGAGTCCTTTCTCTGGGGCTCTTTGATGGAACTCTCACTGAGAACCATATCTGAACCAAGTGTATGGGGCCTTGTCTCAAAGGAAACAACTGGAGCAACTGACGGTATCTGAACCTTTTGAGATTCTTCTTCTTGCTCATTTCTGAAAAAGAAATTAGTATATATTCAAGTTTCAGAGTATGTATTAAAATTCTGTACTGAAACCAAGTGGACAACTACAGAGTAATGTTTAGAACTAAGTGAGTCAAAGATTTAATGGTATTCAAATTTCTAAAATATATTTAATGCAACAGAACCCCCTTTTTCCAATCAAATTCTTACAGTTATAGCTAATGACTATAGTTGAAACAGAATATAACTCAAATCCCAGAATCTCTCTTTTACCTTTCAGTTAGATTTGCTTCTTGAAAAATAGTCTCTTCAATACCATGTTCACAAGCCAATTTGCTCTGCTCCTTATTCTCTGCTGTTGTAACTGATCCAAGGTTTTCAACTCGTAATTCCGTTGCTTCAGAAGCATCTTCCTCAGTTTCTTAAACAAAGAACACACTTAAGATATAGTCCAAAACAGTACAGCTAAAACTGCTATATTAGAAATATGTTCTCTCTTCAAAGACAGATCACTATATAGTGGCTCTTCCAAATTTCTCTTACTCCAAAAATCAAGCTTATTCATATGGCAGAAGAGTGGTCCTGGCCAATGAGATTTTTGATACAAATGATTAACAAATCCTACACTGCACATATTTCGCTCGTGGCTGCCACAGTTTTATGTCCACTCTATGGTGACAGCAGTGTAATTACAAACCCATATACAAATAAAGTTTAGAAGTGGGTACACATGAGGTCTGGCTAGTTCCACCTTGGGCAAAGTGGGGGAGGGAGCTATTCTAAAAAGAACATCACAAAGAGGCTCAGTCATTAAGCGTCTGCCTTCGGCTCAGGTCATGATCCCAGGGTCCTGGGATCGAGTCCCACATCAGGCTCCCTGCTCCGCGGGAAGCCTGCTTCTCCCTTTCCCACTCCCTCTGCTTGTTCCTGCTCTCACTATGTCTCTCTCTGTCAAATAAATAAATAAAATCTTTAAAAAAAAAAAAGAATATCACAAAGAAGTAAAAAATGACTTCTACATAAAAGAGTTACCTTCAAATCGCTATCAAAATACCAACAGCATTTATCACAAAACTAGACCAAATAATACTAAAATTTGTATGGAACCACCAAAAGACTCTGAAGAGTCAAAGTAATCTTGAGAAAGAAAAACAAAGGTAAGAGGTATCACAATTCCAGATTTCAAGATCTACTACAAAGCTACAGTAATCAAAACAATACTGTACTGGCACAAAAATAGATCAATGGAAGAAAATAGAGTCCAGAAATAAATCCACACTTATATGGTCAATTAATCTAGGACAAAGGAGGCAAGAATAAACAATGGGTAAAAGACATTCTCTTCATTAAATGGTGCTGGGAAAACTGGACAGCTACATGCCAAAGAATGAAACTGGACCACTTTCTAACTCCATATACAAAAAATAAACTCAATATGGATTAGAGATCTTAATGTGAGACCAAACCATAAAAATCCTAGAAAAAAACACAGGCAATAATTTCTCTGACATCAGCTGTAGCAACATTTTTCTAGATATGTCTCCAGAGGCAAGGGAAACAAAAGCAAAAATAAACTATTGGGACTACATCAAAATAAAAAGCTTTACACAGCAAAGGAAACCATCCACAAAATGAAAAGGCAACCTACTGATTAGGAGAAAATATTTGCAAATGATACATCTGATAAGGAGTTTGTACCCAAAATACATAAAGAACTTATGTAACTCAACACCAAAAAACAAAACAATCCTATTAAAAAATGGGCACAGATGGGGTGCCTGGGTGGCTCAGTTAGTTAAATGTCTGACTCCTGATCTCAGTTCAGGTCTTGATCTCAGGGTCATGAATTCAAGCCCTGCACTGGGCTCCATGCTGGGCCCGGAGCCTATTTAAAAAAAACAAAAACAAAAAAAGGGGCACAGGACCTGCATAGACATTCTTCAAAAGAAGATATACAGATGAAAAACAGACATATGAAAAGATGCTCAACATAACTAATCATCAGAGAAATGCAAATCAAAACCACAAGGTATCACGACCAAAATGGCTAAATACAAAACAAAAGAAACAAAAGAAAGAATACAAAAGGAAAAGAAAAGGAAATAACAAGTGTTAATAAGGATATAGAGAAAAAGGAACCCTTGTGCACTAATGGTAGGAATGTAAATTAGTGCAGCCACTGTGGAAAATAGTAGGGATGTTTTTCCAAAAATTAAAAATAAAAATACCATATGGTTGAATAAATTCCAGTACTAGGTATTTACACACAAAAAATGAAAACACTAATTCAAAAGATATATGTACCACCCCGATATTTACTGCAGCATTATCTACAACAGCCAAGATATGGAAGCAACCTAAGTGTCCATCAGTACATGAATGGATAAGGAAGATGTGATACACACAATGGAATATGACAAAGCCATTAAAAGGTTGAGATTGGGCTGTTTGTGACAACACGGATGGACCTAGAAGGTATTATGTTAAGTGAAGTAAGTCAAACTGAGAGAGACAAATACCATATGATTTCACTCATATATGGAATCTTAAGAAAGCAAATGAATAAACAAACGAAGAGCATATAAATACGAAGAACTGATGGCTTCCAGAGGGGAGTAGGAGGACAGACAAAGTGGGAGGAGAGTGGGAGATACACGCTTCCAGTTACGGAATGAATAAGTCATGGGAATAAAAGGCACAGCATAAGGAATAGTCAATGGTACTGTAATAGCATTATATAGTGACAAATGGCAGCTCTACTTGTGGTGAGCATAGCACAATGTACAAACTTGTTGAATCACTGTTGTATACCTGAAACTAATGTAACATTGTGGGTCAACCACACTCAAATAAAAACAAATTTTTAATAAAAATAAAAGAGGTAACTTCAGCCTGCACACTGAAATAGCTTCTGGGTATTTCTGAACTCAGAGTAAATTAACTAACTGAATCATAAGCATTGCTGGTTGAAAGGAAATCCAAAATAGGCAGGAACCCCAAAACACGGCAAAGATGATGCTGACTATCCAGATCATCTACCTATAGGGCTTAAGACAATCTAGACAGCCTACTACATACAGTCTTCCCTGCTCTTACTAGCATGTGAAGGGGCTGGGCCCTTGACAGGGAGGGGAGGTGGAAAAGGAAGTAGGAGTAGGATTCAACATGTACAGCACAATCTAGTGAGGCCACCATTAAGAAAATGAAAGCGAACACTATGTAATCATATAGAAAGATTTTTTTCAATATACTGATCTTTAAAAACAGAGTACTACTGGGGCACCTAGATGGCTCAGTCCGTTAAGTGTCTGTCTTCGGCTCAGGTCATAATCTCTGGGTCCTGGGACTGAGTCCCATGTCAGGCTCTCTGCTCAGCAGGGAGTCTGCTTCTCCCTCTGTGCTCTCTCTCCCTCCCTCACTCTCTCTCAAATAAATAAATGAAATCTTTAAAAACCAAGTGCTACTATATAAAGAACTCAATAATAAAAAAACAAGTATCCCAATTTAAAAATGAGCACAGACTGGAGCACCTGGGTGGCTCAGTCGGTTAAGCATCCGACTCTTGATCTCAGCTCAGGTCTTGATCTCAGGGTCGTGAGTTCAAGCCCCGCGCTGGGCTCCACGCTGGGCGTGGAGCCTACTTAGGAAAAAAAAAACAAAATTAAAAAAAAAAGAGCACAGACGTGAACACATGTCTCTAAAGAAAATATATAAATAAGCACATGAAAAGATACTCAGTATCATTGGTCATGAAAGAAATCCAAATCCAAATCAGGAGATACCACTTCAAGCTAACTAGACTATCTAATAACAAGTGTCAGAGAGGATATAGAGAAACTAAAACCCTCACAGAATGTTGGTGAAAAGACACAACGCTGGACCGCCTGGATGGCTCAGTTGGTAGAGCATGTGACTCTTAATCTCAGGGTTGTAAATTCAAGCCCCACATTGGGTACAGAGATTACTTAAAAGTAAAACAAAAATCTTAAAGAAAGAAAAAAAAGAAAATACAAAATGTTGCTACCACTTTTGAAACAGTTTGGTAGTTCCTCAAAAAGTTAAACACAGAATTACCATATATTCCAGCAATTCCACTTGTAAATGTAAATCCAAGACAAATGAAAACTTACGTCCACACAAAATCTTACATACGAATGTTCTTAGCACCATTACTTAAAACAGCCAAAAAAACAGAAAACAACCTAAATGCCCTGAATGGATAAACAAAATGTAGTATGATGGAATATTTGGCAAGAAAAAGAAATATTTGACACATGCTACAACATAGATGAGCCTTGAAAACATGCTAAAAGAAACCAGACACAAAAGGCCACATATTATATGATTCCATCTATATGAAACGTCCAAAATAGGCAAAGCTACAGAGACGAAAGTAGATTAGTGGTTGCCTAGGGCTGGGAAGGGTTGAAGGATGTGGGGAGTGGCTACTCATGGTGAAGGTTACACAACTTGAGGAATATACTAAATGCCACTCAAGTATACACTTCAAATGGGTTAACTGTATGGTATAGAATTATTTCAGTAAAACTGTAATTTTTAAAAGTACTGAACAAGGGGCACCTATTTAACGCAGTAGGTTAAGCATCCGACTCCTGGTTTCAGCCCAGGTCATGATCTCAGGGTCATGGAATCATGCCCTGCGTGGGGCTCCAGGCTCAGCCCAGAGTCTGCTTGCAACTCTCTCTTCCTCTCCCTCTCCACCAGGCACTCTCTCTCTCTCTAGCAAATAATCTTAAAAAATAAGTAAATAAATAAATAAATGTGCTAAACAGTATATATGATATAGTTTGCTTATAATTTTGTTCTTTCTGAAAGGAATAACATGTATTTATATACGTGTGTGTGTGTGTACTGATATATCTATGTGCACACACAGCCCCACATTTAGATGCTTACGTGTATAAAACACTTCTGGAAGTCCACAATAAAAACTTAATGGCAGTTACCACTAGACATGAGATTAGGGGACTGGGAACCAAAGAAGTTTATTAAATTTTATACCTTATGGGCAATGCCTTATTTTTTGCCACATGCATGTATAGCTTTCTAAAAAATGTTTGCTTGAATATTCATGTACACAGACACACATAAAAAATACCTATGAAGAAAACACTGATTAAGTAAATACAGTTAACCCTTGAACAACATAGGGGTTAAGGGCACAAACCTCCCATGCAGTAGAAATTCTGCATTTCTGATTCCCAAAAAAACCTAACTACTAGTAGTCTACTGTTGACCAGATGCCCTACTGGTGACATAAACAGATTAACATATATTTTGTAAGTTATATGTATTAGATACTGTATTCTTACAATAAAGTAAGCTAGAACAAATAAAATGTTATTAAGAAAATCATAAGAGACGCCTGAGTGGCTCAGTCGGTTAAGCTTCTGCCTTTGGCTCAGGTCATGATCTCAGGGTCCTGGGACAGAGCACTGCATGGGGCTACCTGCTCAGTGGGGAGTCTGCTTCTCCCTCTCACTCTCCCTCTGTCTCAAATAAATATTTTTTAAAAAGAAAAGAAAATCATAAGGAAGATAAAATACATCTATAGGACTGTACTATGTTTATAAAAAAAATTCCATGTACAATTAAGTGTAAGCTTATATACAAGTGGTATCTGGATGTTCTTTGTACTATTTCTTATTCTTGTAAGTCTTCTGTAACTTTGAAATTATTTCCAAATAAAACATATTTTAAAAGTTAAAAAGAAAAAAAATCCATTGTATAGGGGCACCTGGGTGGCTCAGTCGGTGAAGCATCCAACCCTTGATTACAGCTTGGGTCATGATCTCAGGGTGAATATCAAGCCCCACATCAAGCTCCACGCTCAGCACAGAGTCAGCTTGGAATTCTCGCTTTCCCTCCCCACTCGCCACCACCCCCCGCCTCTTAATTAATTCTTTTTTAAAAATCCATGTAGAGTGGACCCATGCAGTTCAAACCCATGTTATTTTGGGTCAACTAAACAGAAAATAATAATGATAACTGAAGCTAGTTGATGGATTTATTAGTATTTCTTTTATAGCTCATTCTACTTTTTGAAACTCTTTAATACTAAATTAAAACAATTTTAACTGAATATTCCATTTGAAATGCTAATGCAACTTCTCCTGTAAAAGTAATTTTGTAGCTGTTTAAGAGAACATAATTTACCTCTTTGACTTTCTACTACTACTTCTCTGTTTACAAACAAATTGGGAACTTCCTGATGAACACCAAACCTGCTGGTCCCAAAAGTCTTAAGATTTGGTTTAGGCTTAGCAAATCTACTTCTCATTCTCAAATTACCGGTCACTTCAAAAGTTGTATTCCTAGAAAAAGACGGGAAGAAAGAAATTCATCAACCATGTAATCACTCTCTCACCTTCATACATTCTGATACAGTTACGTGCCACCTTCTCAGGTGCCACAATATCTGTAAGTGTTCATTTTTTAATGCTGAAAACACAGAGTGGTAAATTTTACTGACAGTCTAGAGAAGGGAAGAGATTCTGGGCCAAGTTTGTAAAATAGAGACCATATTTAAAATAGAGACCATTTATAAAAAACTATTTCATTAAAGCTTCAAAGATGCACATATTACATTTACTTTAATATGCAAACCATTAGGGGCACCTGGCTGGCTCAGTGAGTATAGGATGTGGCTCTTGATCTCAGGGTCCTGAGATCAAGCCCCATGCTGGATGTTGAGTGTACATTAAAAAAATAAATTAAAAAAAAATGCAAACCACGGGCAACTTGGTGGCTCAGTCAGTTAAGCGTCTGCCTTTAACTCAGGTCATGATCCCAGGGTCCTAGGATCGAGCCTCATATCAGGCTCTCTGCTCAGTGGGGAGTCTGCTTATCCCTCTTCCTCTGCCCCTCCCCACCCCGCTCATGCTCACTCTCTATCTCAAATAAATAAATAAAATCTTAAAAAAAAAAGCAAACCATTAAACTAAAATCAAACCAGCCTATCCTCACTTTGAAGGCTGAGAAACTGGAACACCTGGGTGGCTCAGTCAGTTAAGTGTCAGCCTTCTGCTGAGATCATGATCCCGGAGTCCCAGGATTGAGCCCCATGTCAGGCTCCCTGCTCAGCAGGGAATCTGCTTCTCCCTCTCCCTCTGCCCTCCCCCTGGCTCCTTCTCTCTCTCTCTTGCTCACACTCTCTCTCTCAAATAAATAAATAAAATCTTTAAAAAAATAAAGGCTGAGAAATTAGCACTGCCTACTTTACACTTACACAAGTATTACTCAAAAGCTATCAACTAAATTGATAGTTGGTTTAAATGTATTTATTAATTGAATACTATAAAACTCAAGAGTTTAATAAAGCAAAATAAACCTGGTTGATACAGCGTTTTCCTTTACTTTCTCCACTAAACCAATTTCTTCTTTAGTACTTTGCTCTTCCAATACAATCTTGTTTTCTTCTAATGAAGAAGGAGATGTACTATTGACAGGTGAAGAAAGTTCCTGACATTCACGAACAATTTTGTGATTTACATTATCTGGGCTAAAAGGAACACAGCTTTTATCCTTTGAATGAACATCAAGAAGTACACATACTCCTATTACAGAAAAGAACAGAAAATTAAAATTGACCCAATACAAGTAGATGTCCAAAGAAAACAAATCCCTCAACATTAAGCAATTGTAAAATTCTATATTATTTTTAAAGTTTACTCTTTTTGGTTCTGAATTTCAATATATGATCAGGGCGCCTGGATGGCTCAAGTCGGTTAAAGGTCATGATCTCAGGGCCCTGGTACCGAGCCCCACAGTGGGCTCCCTGCCCAGCAGGGAGTCTGCTTCTCCCTCTGCCCCTCCCCCCCACTCATGTGTGCGCTCTCTCTCAAAAATCTTTAAAAAAAAATAAATATATAATCATATAGTTTATGCCAGAGATTTGACTTGTTCTAAGCCTAATAATTCTTACAGACTAGAATTTTTCTGCTATTAGAAATAAAAATTAGGGATGCCTGGGTGGCTCAGTCAGCTGGGCGTCTGCCTTCAGCCCAAGTCATGATCCCAGAGTCCTAGGATCATGTCCCGCTTCGGGCTCCCTGCTCAGCGGGGAGCCTGTCTCTCCCTCTGCCTGTGCTCTCCCTGCTTGTGCTCTCTCTGACAAATACATAAATAAAATCTTAAAAAAAAAAAAAAAAGTAAAAATGAATCTGTTACCTTGACTAACTACATAGCCTCAAATGAGTTTCAAGATAGGATCACCTTCATTTACAAATTTTTAAAACCCATTTTTATGTACTAGAGATTTATGACAGGCTCCAAAGCAATCCTCTGCCGTTGACAAAGGAGCCGTTTATAGGCACCTGCCTGGCTCAGTCAGTAGAACATGACTCTTGATCTTGGGGTCATGAGTTCAAGCCCCCCATTGGGTATATATTTTACTCAAAAAAAAAAAAGAGAGCGAGAGAGAGAGAGAAATGAGACTGTGTAAGGAACACAGACCAGAAAATTTACTGTATGGTGACTAATATAACATAATAAAAAAAAAATTCCTGATAAATATATAGTTATGGGCCTAGAAGTCTAACACCTAAAATAAATGGCAGGCCACTCATCTCTAGACAAAATAATTAAGAGGAATATAATTAACTATCCATTTAGTAGACTTAAAATAGAAGGTATTCCATAAGGTCAGCCTAAAATCCTGTGAAAATCTAGGGTGACCCATCTTTTGGCTCAGTCCAAACTAACAGGATAGTCGCAATTAAATTATTTCAATGACTGCTATTGTCCCTTCATACTATATGCGATTATCAGGTTAACTATGAAGATAATCCAAAGCAGAAGCTCCTTTGCTAAAGAAATATATGTCAAGTGATCAGTGACCAATGAGCTCAGTTAACCAATGTTTATGATGAGAAAAGTAGAGGACTCACTAGATTATTCCAGGAAAACAAAGTTTTCTTAATAAACCAAGTGCACTATTTTGAAATGGTGGCCACTACATCTAAAGGGACTAAGTTAGACGGATCAATGCACACGTTACCTTTTTCTGGAAAAAAAACAAAGTTGGCAATGCCTACTTCAAATGTAAAAAGCAGGTACTGACTTATTACTCAACTGTGGGTATAATTTCTTAAAAGTTTTATTTTAAGAGGCTTTTTTCAGTAGGACTTAACTTTCATTCTTACCATCACTCTGTTCTGTACCGATCTCTGATTGCAACACTAGATCTCCCATTGTAAGTAAAGTTATAGCAGCTTCAGTGCTTCCATCATTGGTACCTTGTGAGGAAATATACCAACATTAAAACAGAAAAAGAAGCTGGAAATTGAAGTTTGCTTACTTAGAAAACATTTTTAACTCAAGTATTTATCCTTTGGAACAAGTTTCAATGTCCTGCATACCACTAATTCCTCACTAGAGCAGTGTTTGGTTACTACAAAAAAAAGAAATCATTAATTGTTAGCTTTTACTCATTGAAAATGCCTCCCTCCTATTAGATAACTTAATACCTTCAAAGAAAATATATCTGTGCAGATCAGAGGAGAGGAAATAAGTAATATTTCTTTATTAAACATTTAACTCTTAACTCACTTCATAAGGTAATTATTCCAAGAATCCAAGTTTCTCCTGGAGATAACACATTCAACAGTTAAAACTTTTTGTTCAACTCTCCAGTGAAATTACTCATTTGCTAACTAACACCAATACTGAATCACTTTGTTAGTGTTAACTAAGTAGTTTTAGCAGTTTCCTTATTAACAGTTACCTGTTTCATCTTGGGCATGTTCACCTGTGTTCATTTCCTAAAAGAGGAAAAATAAGCAATGTCTTATGTATTTTCCCAAATATATGTTCTGTGTCTCAAAAACCATGATGCTTTACAGTTCCTCAATGTTCTGATTACAAAGGAGTGGAAACTGTTTTTTTCCCATACAATTATTCATTAACATTTCATATAGAAATAATTTAAAAGCCAAGTTATTTTGTCTCTTGCTCCTTATTTTACCTTTTCCTTGTATGACATGCAGATTTTTAACTCTAATCATATAGCATTTACCATGTGCACCTACCGTTCTTAATTTACTTCTTCACTTTCATAATCCTTCAACTTCAGTCATATCTGCCATAGTTTAAACCAGTGGAAACCAAAGACTGAAGAATACTGCCAATTTTTTACATTAGGTTGGTTAAAACTTAAATGAACTTTAACAAACGAAGAAGTTACAAGATTTATGTCCAATATGACATCATAAGGGGCTCTGCTGACCCTATTAAACACAAACATGTAAAGCCTCTGGAAATGGTCCTAGGGCGAAAGAAACATCTTTTTGAGAAAACTGATGAAAACAGAGTAACAAAGCGGAGAGCCTGTGGTATTTGAACTAAGACTGCTCTCTCCCCCTCCTTCCTCTCAGCTCAGTGAAGCAGAGACCCCACCTCAAAACCTGCAACCAAGAAAATAGGGTCTTTTCTCCTTACAGGCCCCAGCTGGAGGGCTTTCTTCCTAGGAAGAACAGGACTTCAGCTCCTGACACCACAAGAATCTGGTGTCAGATTTGTAATAGAAAACAGAATTATTATGAACTTGCACACAAAAAAAACTCAATAAAATACCAGCAAACCAAATCCAGCAACATATAAAACTTGCAGGCCACAGCCAATTAGGATTTATCCCAGGGATGCAATTTTTTAACATCAAAATTCAATGTAATGCATCATATCAATACAATAAAAAGGTAAAATCACCTCATCATCTCAATAGATGCAGAAAAAGCATATGACAACTTCCAACACCCTTTCATGATAATACTGTCACGCAAACTAGGAAAAGACTAGAACTTCTTCAATTTGATAAAAATAAAACATCTATGAAAAGTCCACAGCTAACATCAAACTTAATGGTGAAAGACTAGATACTTTCCTTTAAGACCAGTAATGAGACAAAAATGCTCACTCTTGCCACTTTTGTTCACCAGTGTACTGGAGGTTCTAGCGAGGGCAATTTGGTAAGCAATAGAAATAAAAGATATCCAGATTGAAAAGTATTGTAAACTGGGGTGCCTGGGTGGCTCAGTCAGTTAAGCGTCTGCCTTTGGCTCAGGTCATGATCCCAGGGTCCTGGGATCCAGCCCTGCATCAGGTTCCTTGCTAAGCGGGGAACCTGCTTCTCCCTCTCCCTCTGCCTGCTGCTCCCCCTGCTTGTGCTCTGTCAAATAAATAAAAACTTTAAAAAAAAAAAAAAAAAGGAAAAGTGTTGTAAACTGAATTCTGTCACCCAGAAAGATATGTTGAAGTCCTAACCCCAGTACCATGAATGTAACCTTATTTGGAAATAGGGCCTTTTTAGATGTAATAAAGTTAAGAGAAGGTCATACTGGATTAGGGTTGGCCCTATCCACTATGACAGGTGTCTTTAAAAGAAAAAAGTCACAGGGGCTCAGTCATTAAGCGTCTGCCTTCGGCTCAGGTCATGATCCCAGGGTCCTGGGATCGAGCCCCGCATCGGGCTCCTCGCTCTGCGGGAGGCCTGCTTCCCCCTCTCCCACTCCCCCTGCTTTTGTTCCCTCTCCCGCTATATCTATCTCTGTCAAATGAATAAATAAAATCTTAAAAAAAAAAAAAAAAGAAAAGAAAAAAGTCACCGAGACACACATACAGGGAGATCACCATGTGGCAATGGAGGCAAAAATTAGGAATGTGCTGCCACAAGCCAAGGAATGACAAGGACTGCTGACAACTGCCAGAAGGTAGGAGAAAGGCCTGAATGGTTTTTCCCTAAGAGCCTCCAGAAGGTGGCACCTTGATTTTGGAATTCTAGCCTCCACAACTATAAAAAAAAAATAACTTTCTGTAATTTTGAGCCACCTAGTTTGTGGAATTTTGTTACAGCAGCACTGAGAAACTAATACAGAAAGGCAGAAGTAAAACTGTCTCTATTCACGTCATGATCTTATATGTAGAAAATCCTAAGGAATCCACTAAAAAAAAAAAAAAAAAAAAAAACTATTAGAACTAAAGAGCTCACAATTCAGTACCAGTTAGTTTGTACATTTCAGAAGGCTTTTCACATTAACTGCCCATCTATATAATTTAGTTTGACATGATGTGTTTGTTTAAAACAATTACAGAGCATAAACCCATTAAGGATCTGGGGGAAGAGAAGAAGCTTAATGTAGAACTAAGCTTTTAAAGTATGTTTTAGGGGCGCCTGGGTGGCTCAGCTGGTTAAGCGACTGCCTTCAGCTCAGGTCATGATCCTGGCGTCCCAGGATCGAGTCCTGCATCGGGCTCCATGCTCAGCAGGGAGTCTGCTTCTCCCTCTGACCCTCCTCCCTCTCATGCTCTCTGTCTCTCATTCTTTCTCTCTCAAATAAATAAATAAAATCCTAAAAAAATAAATAAATAAAGTATGTTTTATTTTTTAATTCTGGTCTTGGTGCAAATGTTAGTTATGCCTTATTCATATCACAATTAGATCACTATGCTGTGACATGGTTTATATTCATGCTGCCCTAGATACTTTTGTAATTATTTGTTGCAAACTTGTAACTGTCCCTATTAACTTTCTTTTATGTAAGTACTTTATAAAAGTTTCTTAAACTTGTGCTTATTTAATTTTGAATAAAAGCTAAATTCATAAAAAAAAAAAAAAAGAACTAAAGAGTTCAGCAAAGTTGCAGTACACAAGACCAATATACAAAAATCAAATGTATTTTGGGGCACCTGGGTGGCTCAGTCGTTAAGCATCTGCCTTCAGCTCAGGTCATGATCCCGGGTCCTGGGATCGAGCCCCACATCGGGCTCCCTGCTCTGCGGGAAGCCTGCTTCTCCCTCTCCCACTCCCCCTGCTTGTGTTCCCTCTCTTGCTGTGTCTCTATCAAATAAACAAAAATCTTAAAAAAAAAAACCAATGTCAGTACAGAAACTTGTATACAAATATTTACAGCAGCGTTATTTATAATAGCCAAAAGATGGAAACAACCTAAATGTCCATGAACACATGAACAGATAAACAAAACGCAGTATTGTCTACATGGAGTGTTATGCAAACACAAAAAGAATGAAGTACTGATACATGCTAGAATGTGGATGAACCTTGAAAACAGTATGCTAAGTGAAAAAAGCCAGGCATAAAAGACCATATTGTATGGGTCAATTTATATGAAACATCCAGAACAGACAAACCTATAGAGACAAAAAGTAGATTACTGGTTACCTAACCCTGGGGAGGGCTGAGACGAAATGGGGAGGGCTGAGATGAAATGGGGAGCAACTGCTTTGGGACATAAGGTTTCTTTTAGAGGTGATGAAAATGCTCTAAAATTGACTGTCACAATGTTTGCACAGTATCTATAAATATACCAGAAACCAATGAATTGTACATTTTCAGTGGGTAACTTATTTGGTGTGTGAGCTATATCTTAATAAAGTTATTAAAAGGGGCACCTGGGTGGCTCAGTCGGTTAAGCATCTGCCTTCGACTCAGGTCATGATGCCAGGATCCTGGCATCAAGCCCCACATTGGGCTCTCTGCTCAGCGGGGAGTCCCCCTCTCCCCCTGTGCTCTCCCTCCCTCCCTCGTTCTCTCTCAAATAAATAAATAAAATGTTTTAAAAAAACAAAAAATTAAAAAAAAAATAAAGTTGTTGAAAAAGTATAATTCCCAAACTTCTTATCCAAAAACAAGAGAAATACTAACCAAATAAGGAAGAGTACCAAACAAAATGCAACTAAATATATTTTAAGTAATTTATATTTAATATAGATTTAATGCAACAGAACTTTAACATAAGTTTTTGAGGATCTTAAGAGTTATTCACGCGCACACACACAAAAATCAATGCTTTCCAAGTGAAATACAAAATCTATGGATTATTCACCAGTTTCTACTATTCATACTTACAGCTCCCTACATGAAAGAAATTAGGAAGAATGGCTTGTAAACTTAAAGCTTTCAAAATAAACCTCCATTCTTTTGAAAGTAAACAAAGAGTTAAAAACAAAACATATTACAATGGATGCTTACAACAGATAATGCCTTCAAATTTTCTTCTTGTTTCATCTCCTGAGTAGTCACATTTGTGTTTGAGAGTGGATGTTCAACAACAGCTATGCCTATATCTGGTACATTCACAGTTATTTCAAGCTGTCAAAATGAGAAGTTTCATTATTTCATTTTGGCATACTACAGTCAGTAAAACAAAATGACTAAGTAAAATAGAGTGTTAAACTGAATAAACAACCCACATTCATACACAATTAAAAACTGAAATACAGTAACTCGACATCAACTTGGCAAAGTAAAACATTTAAGCTTTTGGAGGGGTCTGTGATCCTTACAAATAGTAAATAGAATTTCCAAAGTAATCTTCTTAGTACCTAGCATTTCACTTTCTACTATCCCCATTTTGTCTCTATGTTCCCATAATTTCTCTCATCAATCTGTGAATATTTATGGAGTGCTTCCTAAAAACTAGGCTACAGATACAAGGGTACAAAGCTGAAAAAAGGCAAGTTTGGTCCCTGCCCTCAAGGAATTCACAATCTCACAGAAACAGACATGCAATTACCTAACTATACACCATCTTCAGTGCTGTAATAAAGATGAGTTGAAATCACTTTTAAAAGATTTACCATACATCCGCCCCTGCACCAAGGCAACTACCCTCTCCCACAACCCCATGATAGCCATGGCAATGGACATGTAAAAAAGTGAATTCATTCACATTTACTCATGTAGTAGTCTTTTTGGTCATAGATCCCTATAATCTGGGGACTAAAGGACTAAGATTTATCTCCTAGACCGTATACAAGACAATCTGGCTTCTAGTCCCTTATTTACAGAGAGGTAAGTATAAAAAACTATGATTCAATAGAAAGTGAGTGAACAGTCAAGTATGAAAATCTGCCTTCATGATATAATTACTATAGTAACACTTGTGCATTCTGTATCCGTTTTTTCAGAAGCAAATATTAGAGAAAAATCTTTGCTACTATCCTATAGGCCAGGGATGAATGAGAAAGTTAAAGTGACTTGAAAAAACAAAATATTTCCTGAAGAGTTGGGAATGGATGACAAATGGAACTACTGTAGATATTTGAAAGTTGGTTCTTTAAGGCACTATCCAGTTTCAAAGCTTTATTTTTTTTTAAAACAGCTTTATCGAGATAATGACTTACATACCAAGAATTCACCCATGTAAAGTGTGTAATTTGATGTTTTTGGAATATGCACAGATATGTGTAACCATCACCACAGTCACTTTTAGAACATTTTCGTCACTTCAAAAACGAACCCCATATCCATTAGTTATCACTCTCTTAACCCCTCATCTCCAAATCCCTAAGCCAAACCACTAATCTACTTTCTGTCTCTACAGATTTTCCTGTTTGAGACATTTCATATGAATGGATAATTATGTGATTATGTGATTCTTTTGCAACTGACTTCTTTCACTTAACAATGTGCCTTTCAACCAACGGAATTAGTAAAATACAAAACATACGGCTAAATGAATTCTCATGCAGTGTTAACCAGGTGTCCTTACAAAAAATTAACTTTCCTTTTGCATTTTCTTGGTTTAAAATAAAACGTAAATGCACTATCTTCAACTTTGAACTTTCAGTTATAAGAAATTTCATTTTGCATCATTTTTATTTAATTTCAACCATTCTAACTCATTAACTTTACATCATCTAGTATGTGATTATTAACAGTGAATAAATAAAGGTGGTTGTGGACTTCCATTCATCATAAATGTGAAGTTATCAATAATCCATTAATTCTGGATTCAACATTACTTGAATTGGTTTAAGTTTCCTACTTCTTTTGTTATTATCATCACTACTACCTCAGTTAATTCCTAATTCTGTTGCAAATGACTCAGAAACAATCACAAATGCTTAATACAAAAGAGATGCAGTTGTGCTGCTTTTTAAGCCAAGTAAATTACTGAAAATTGAGGCAGAAACAAAGCTGGCATACTAGACCAAGAGGCAAAAAAGGAGCTCTTATAACAAAGTAAGTTGAAATATTATGTTCTTCCACCTCCTATCCATTAGGATGGCTATTCTGAAAAAAAAATAAAAGGGCTGGTAAGACTGTGGAGAAATCAGAACCCTTGTACACCACTGATAGGAAGGTAAAATGATACAACTGCTATGGAAACAGTATGGCGGTTTTTCAAAATAGTAAAAATTGGTGTACAATTTACCATATAATTCAGTGACTCCACTTCTAGGTATATCCACAAAAGAATTGAAAACAGGGTTTAGAAGAGGTATTTGTACACCCATGTTTCATAGCAGCACTCTCTGCAATAATAGCCAAAAGGTGGCAGCAACCCAACTGTCCACTGACAGATGAAAAGATAAACAAAATGTGGTATAGCTACATGATTAAATACTATTCAACCTTAAAAAAAGACCATTCCAACATATGCTTCAATATGGATGAACCCTAAAAACTTTATACTCAATAAGCCAGTCACAATGAGGACAGATACTGTATGATTCCAGTTACATGAGTAATTACCTAGAGTAATCCCATAAAGACGAAAGTAGAATGGTGTTTGCCATAGGCAAGAGGGGAGGAGGTAATGGGAAACTATCATTTAATGGGTACAGTTTTAGTTCTGCAAGACGAAAAAAGTTCTGTGGATGGACGGTGGTGATGGTGTAGCACAACAATATGAATGCACTTAATGTCGCTGAACTACACTTAAAATGGCCAAGATAATAAATTTTACGTGTATTTTACCAAAATTTTTAAAAAGAAAAAAAAATTTTTAAATGTCCCTTCTACATTCTCTACTAACCAGCCTCAGCCTATCAGAGAGTTAACAGAAAACACCTGCCAAAATTAAAAAGAAAAATTAATCAGAAAGTAGATTAAGCAGCCTCCACATACAAATGAAATTAGATTTCCATCCTTATTATTACAATGACTACCTCATGGTGGGCCTGGGTCATAGAGGTTAAATAATCACAGGAGGCTCCTTCTACTGATTCCTTCAGATATCCCTCAGGCCTCAAACAAACTACATTTGGTAGAGGCTATTCACAGAACGAACCTTTCAAATCTTAATAATCACTAAGAAGAAACAATGATACACTAAAAGAAAAAAACAAGACAGAGTTCTCAGAATTCAAAAAACAAACTACCTCTTCCATCGTTTCCTCGATCTGAGCAGAAACAGGTTCGGGAGACCTGAGACCAATGGGAACAAACACTGGAGCTTTGTTTACTTCTTCTGGAGCAAGATGGTAACTTTCGTCTTCATAATCAGGCTCAAAATCTTCATCATCATCTTCATCTTCTTCCTGCGAAGCCCGAAGAGTCACCAGCGTGGCCTTGGAAGCTCGAGGTTCCTTCTTAGAGGTCTTACTTCGAACTCGTTTTGATCCACGCCCTCTGGTGACACTTGGTTTCATCTTGCGATGCATTCTCCTCCCGCTATGATCCACCTCACACTCAGAAGCAGAAGAGACAGTTGCTCTTCGATCCAGACCAATTTTAGAGTAATTTGATTCTTTTAACAGCTGTGGAGAGCTGGATGTTTAATCAAAATAACAATTTAGTCATTACATGCACAAGGAGGATATTTTAATGAAACCGAAATTTCAGAATGAAATCAAACTTCAAGCCATTAAAATGAAAATGACCACAACCCATAATGTTAAAAACTTACTCTGTGAAATGAAGAAAGAAATGTACTATTACTACTAGTTTCTTATTCAGAGTTCATTCTTAGTTATCTACCTACAAATTTTTCAGAGTAAGTTAATTCTGGGCCATTTTTTCCCTTGCTATTTAAGTGAAAATGAGATACAAGACTGGGAGTTATTAGAAGAAAATGAGAAAAGGAAAATGGTCCAGTAAAACAAAATGAGCTCAAAAAGAAGTGATACTACTGGGTAAACAGACTAGGTTAAAATAAAGAAAGGAAGGCAAAAAATCCATCAGAACAATGTTGTTTTCTAGAACTTAAGTTCTTTTCCACTCTCCTTAAAAACTATAGAACATGAGTACCCTTCAGTTGTATTTGTGACCCCACTTGAACTAGCACTTTAATTATTTAGGTAATAGATACTACTTTTTGGTCAGGCTTCTGCTCATGTCTAATATACTCAACATCCAGAAATTTTAACTGTAGGAAAGAAAAATCTTCCTAAGAACATCAGTAAAAGGTAAACTTTAGTAAATAAAAATCCTAAGTGGGAAAGGAACAGACCTGTAATTAACAAACAATCTACACTTCTGTTAACAAACCATCTTTTTACTCTACAAATAAGTTATGGCAGGACATCCATAATAGGTTATTTTTATTTCTTATTCTGAAAGTATTTGTTAAATAAAACTTTACCTTGATAGTTTACTGAGACACTGCTCTTCAGCAACTGAAGACACAGATTTATCCCCTACAGTTTTTTCTCCAACGCTTCCTGATGGTCCAACTTCTGAATGAGCATTGTTTTTGGCCAAACTAGCCTCTGTGGAATCTACACAATCTTTTCTTGCTGAAACCTCCAAAGATGTCAGAAACTCAGCCTTTTCCTTAAATTTAAGAAGAAACAGCTAATATTACCCTGGAAACACACACACACACACACACACACACACACACACAGACTGGTTTCTAACTTTTTATAATACTAGAAAGTCACTCAATTTTTATAAAATTGGTTACAGTACAAAAGACAAAACTGTATTTTTTAAAATTCTCTCCTTCATGATCTTGACAAAACAGAGCCCATTGAGAAAAAGTGTTTTTTTCAAACTTACTTTTTGAAGGAGATGAGTGTCAGAATCTCCTGGCTGCAGCAAATTATCTTCTGGCTTCCTTGCCTCACTCTGATCTGCTCTGTCTTTTTCTATGCCTGGTTCCTCTTTCTTACCATGTGCTCTTCCCAAATTTGGCTTAGCCTTTTGGAATTGCCTTCTTACCAAATGTGCTGGACTAGGAACAGACCTTTTAGGTTCATGTCTAGAATGAAGTACAAATCATGATGAAAAACCAAAATCAGAATTCCTTATTGATAGAACAGCTGTTACATCAAATAATTTGAACACAAACCAATACTATGTTCAAAGGACTATATATAAATTGGCTTTAAAACCAAACACATAAAATAAAACCACACATGCTGATAAAAAGAATGTAAAAGCTTTTAAAATTTCCATTTTCTGGACAGTCTGGAAAATAGTTTTCGGTAATATTAATCTTTTTTTACTTTATTCATTGATTCTGGTGTGTAGTGTCATGGTACCTGAAGTAATTTTCAGAGTGATAACTAGATACCAAAAAAAATGCCAGTAGTTGAACCTGGATTTCATAATGGTACTTTAAACAAATATCTTCAACTGGGCTCTGAAGCATGAACAAATATACAATGGTCACAACATCCTTGGTCCTTCTGGTTCAAGACCAGACTTAAAAGCCAGAGTCCGTTCTCCCATCACAGACCTGTCAGTTTATGGAAAGGGTTTACTGACAGCCAGTGTCATAGGATCTCAATATAATGATTGTGTATCTGCCAAATCAGAAAAAGACAAGGTTTAACGTTCAACAGAGTAGGTATAGCTCCCAAGACAACCCCTGAAGAGCTATCTTAAATTTTCCTGGAAAATATTTTAATAACTGGCAAGGATCTGAATTCTGAATTGGGAAGTTTAAAACTAATATAAACCTGGATATTATAAAGAAAATTAGGTATATAAGTATCTATCAGGAGTTCTCTGAAAGATCTATATTAAAGACTAATCTTAAGTAATATTTCTAATAAATTACTTAGTTACATTTCCAAATGTTCCAACTCTGCTAAGCTCTTCTGGCAGCGAAACACCAAAGAAGTTCACAGGAAATCCTAACAAGGTTATGATGCTGGCTAAATACATTCCAATGTAGGCCAATGTATTTAGGAAAATAGATTATATTTAATGTAAGCTATTTACAGTCAAGTGTGATTATACAAAAGCAAGTAAAAATAAAATACATATATAAACCTAACGTGCTACTTGAGTCAAAAAGAGACAAGACAATACTGGACTTAGAAATAATCTAATTTTTTTTTTTTTAAGATTTTATTTATTTATTTGAGAGAGAGAGAATGAGAGGGAGCACATGAGACGGGGGAGGGTCAGAGGGAGAAGCAGACTCCCTGCCGAGCAGGGAGCCCCATGCGGGACTCGATCCAGGGACTCCAGGATCATGACCTGAGCCGAAGGCAGTCGCTTAACCAACTGAGCCACCCAGGCGCCCAGAAATAATCTAATTTTAAAACTATAAAGATTTTTACTCTGAAGAAAGTATCACTCATGATAAAGTGAACAGCTGGAATAAATTTCATGAATAGAAAAAGGTTTTTCAAAAGAAAAAAAGGAGGGGTAGGGTGGGGTGGAGCGTGGGTCTCCATAAAGAAATTAAAAGTTTGAGGGGCACCTGGGTAGCTCAGTTGGTTGGGCGGCTGCTTTCGGCTCAGGTCATTATCCCAGGGTCCGGGGATCAAGCCCCACATCGGGCTCCCTGCTCAGCAGAGAGCCTGCTTCTCCCTTTCCCTCTGCCTGCCGCTCTGCCTACTTGTGCTATCTCTCTGCCAAATAAATAAATTTTAAAAAATCTTTAAAAAAAAAAGAAATTAAAAGTTTAATTTCTCTCATGAAAAACACAAAAGTTCAGCATAAAATCTCTTGAAACATGTAAAGTTTCTTTCATTCAGGAAGGTCTGCTTATATAACTACACAAATCTGCTAGTCTGAAAGTCATAAATCCTGAAAACTTAAGTTTAAAAACTAATTTGCCAATGTTATTTTGAACAAGCCATTCCAATCCTCTTGGTCTAGCTAGTCAATTATAAATGAGAGCATTAGGAAAGGCTGACCTTGAAGGTCACTAGTCTTTAAAGGCTCAGTAGAATCAAAATCAAATTCCTTACAATGGTCCTATATAATCTGCCATTCTCCCTGGTCAGCCTTTACCCTTTCCTACATCTGCTACTCCCTCTCTTTCCCCGTTTCATACTAGCACCCTTCACTGTTCCTCAAACAAGCCAGGCATGCTCTTTCCTTAAGTACTTTCGAGCTGCTGTTCCCTCTCCCCTTAAACATCCCCTGGGCCTGCTGTTCCTTCACTTTTGGGTCTTCTCTCTAGTGGTACCCTTGCAATGAAGCAGTCTTAGATCACTGCTAATCAAAATGTAGTATTAAGGTGCCTGGGTGGCTCAGTTTCGGCTCAGATCATGATTTCAGGGCCATGAGATCGAGGCCTGCATGGGGCTTGGTGCTCAGAGGGGAGAATGCTTGAGATTCTCTCTCCCTCTCCCTCTGCCCCTCTCCCTGCTCACTCACACACATGCACCTATATGGGCTTGCTCTCGCTCTAAAATAAATCTTTTTTTTAAAAAAAGTAGTATCAGTAATAATAAAGCAGATTATAAGTAATAAATAAAAGTGGTAGAGTACTGAAGTATCTTCACCTTTCTAGTCTAACTCATTTAAAAGATACTATTCTTAGCATTTGGTTTGGGACACAATTCTAAATATAGCATATACTAAGTACCTGGTAGCAATTCCTATATATGAATTTTAGTCAATAGGATATAAATTTCTAAATATACAAAGAACTTAAGAACTTCTGTCTAGTATTAAATTTTGGTTTTGTTTTGTTTTGTTTTTTAAATTTTATTTATTTATTTGACAGTGAGAGAGAGAGCACAAGTAGGCTGAACAGTAGAGGGAGAGGGAAAAGTAGACTCCCCACCGAGCAGGGAGCCTGACGCGGGGCTGGATCCCTGGATCCTGGGATCATGACCTGAGCCGAAGGCAGATGTTTAACCATCTGAGCCACCCAGGTGCCCCTAAATTTAGTTTTAAAATAAAAAATGAGGAGGCTCACCAAACTTTGAGGAGAAACTATAAATTAAGAGAGTATCAATCATGCAATTCTTACAGCATTTAAAGAAGCATATTTAAAATATTCTATTTCATAATTACTGCTTTATCCTTCCACAAACTTTTTTTTTTTAAAGATTTTATTTATTTGACAGAGAGAGATACAGCGAGAGAGGGAACACAAGCTTAACGACTGAGCCACCCAGGCGCCCCTTCCACAAACTTTTCTTGATGTCAAGTTATCCAAACTTTATCTTTAGAAAGTTTTACACTTTTCTGATTAAAAGCAAACTCACCTCATCTTTTCATCTAAAACATTTATTTTGTTAAGATGAAGAGGTTCTACAAGAACCATGTGACTCTGGTTTTCATACTGTGACTCTGAAACTTTGGAGGATACAACTTCAATTTCAGTTCCAATTAGAGAATTTGGCTAAAATGACAAAAGAAAAGTAGCATTTTTTTAAAATAACTGAACACACCTCCTAAAATATTTCAATCATTTAAAAGGTATTGAGTTCTTCAAAAGTAAGAGTCAAACTAGGTATGCAATGTTCACGTTTTGCTGTCCAAAATAAAACTAATTCGGAGAAAGTTTCAATTATTGCAATTATTATGTTTACAGAACACTTTAAAAACCAAATAATTATCTGTTATGAACACGCACCGCCCCCCCCCCCCCCCACCAAAAAAGTTTAATGATTTTTTCCCAAAAAGTCTAATGATTTCTTCTGGGGATAGGGATGTTTCAAACAAGGATTACAATCGCTTTCAATCTAGATTTTCCCTTGGTAGACAGAGAAACAGAAGGACAAAGAAACAAGATCTGTTGAAAAGGGCATTACACTACTTAGATTTATACCAAAAGATACATCAATAAAAGATTGGTTAAACTGTCAAACAGCAGAATGTTATGCAACAATGAAAAATGATGTATCTCCATACTTCTTGACATATAAAAAGTCACTTAATAAGTAAAAATAAGTCACAAAATAACATGTACACAATGACTTTACTATTTAAAAAAATTATTTTATGGGGGCGCCTGAGTGGCTCAGTCGTTATGTGTCTGCCTTCGGCTCAGGTCATGATCCCAGGGTCCTGGGATCGAGCCCCGCATCGGGCTCCTTGCTCCGCGGGAAGCCTGCTTCTCCCTCTCCCACTCCCCCTGCTTGTGTTCCCTCTCTTGCTGTGTCTCTCTCTGTCAAAAAATGAATAAAATCTTTAAAAAAAAAAAAAAATTATTTTATGTTTCAGTAATCTCTACACCCTTTGTGGGGTTTGAACTTACAACCTGAAGATCAAGAGCTGCATGCTCTACCACCTGAGCCAGCCAGGTGCCCCAGAGATTTTATTATTTAAGTTTACATAAGTGTACACACATGCATGCATGGATATACCCAGTAAGATATGTCAGAAGGTTTTCAGTAGTTACCTCAAGGTAATAAGACTGGAGTAGTCATTATGATATTTTGTATTAATTGAATATTTTCATAATGAATACGTACAATTAGTTAGGGAAAAAAAACTATTTTCAATTAAAAAAAATCCAGAATGGTAAATCTAGAACAGAACTAGATATGTTACATGTTCATTGATGAGAGTGTCAGATGCCTATATTCTAAACCCAGTCTGAGCTGTCATTTCATATTTTAACATGCATTAAAAGGCTCAATTACATAACAGTAACTCACCAGAGTCAAGAACTTTTTAGTTTCATCTTTTTGTACTATCGTTCTTTCTTCCTTAATTATGCCTTCAGCTTCACCTTTTTCTATTTGCCTCTGTCCAGTCTTTCTTATGTTTGGTCTGGGTCTCTGAAATCGGCTCCTTACTGTTTGAGCAGTTGGGATAACACTTTCCTTCACTTCTTGCTGCAAAGTGTTTGTTTTATGAGCCCTAGAAGAGAGGACAAAGAGAAAGAGAGGGAACTGGACTGTAAAAAGATGAAAACTACTGTAAAGACATAAAAATTGAACCTTCTCTAACAAACTATAAAAAAATTTTGTATCATTTGAGGAAAATCAAATTACTTTGATGATGAATATATATTTTTTTTTTAAGATTTTTTAATTTATTTATTCATGACAGACAGAGAGAGAGAGAGAGAGAGAGGCAGAGGGAGAAGCAGGCTCCCAAGGAGCAGGGAGCCCGATGCGGGACTCGATCCCAGGACCCTGAGATCATGACCTGAGCCGAAGGCAGACGCTTAACCATCTGAGCCACCCAGGCGCCCTTCTTTTATTTTTAAAAAAATAGCTATTGGGGCACCTGGGTGGCTCAGTCATTCGTTAAGTGTCTGCCTTCAGCTCAGGTCATGATCCCAGGATCCTGGGATAAAGCCCTGCATCGGGCTCCCTGCTCAGCAGGAAGCCTGCTTCTCCCTCTCCCACTCCCACTGCTTGTGTTCCCTCTCTCGCTGTCTCTCTGTCAAATAAATAAATAAATTCTTTTTTTAAAAAAAGAGCTATTTTAATCATCAAAAGGTAATGAATTTAAATAAGGGACCTAGAAGATTCAAATTCATGGAGACAGAAAGTACAAAGGTAGTTGCCAGGGAATGAAAGAGGGGAATGGGGTGGTCTTGTTAATGGGTGAAGTTTCAGTTGGGAAGATGAAAAAGTTCTGGAGATATATGTGGTAACTGTTGCAAAACAATGTGAATGCACATTCTTGTGAATGTGCATTAATGCCACTAGACCATATACATAAAAAATGGTTAAAACAGTAAATAAGTCTTCTACTACAATTTTTTTTGTAAAGATTTTATCTATTTATTTGACAGAGAGAACACAAGCAGGGGGAGTGGCAGGCAGAGGGAGAGGAAGAAGCAGACTCCCCACTGAGCAGGGAACCCAAAGTGGGGCTCCATCCCAGGACCCCGGGATCATGACCTGAGCTAAAGGCAGACGCTTAACTGACTGAGCCACCAGGTGCCCTTCTACTATAGTTTTTAAGAAGATAATGAATACAATCTTTATATACATGTATTTTTAAATGCAATGGTTTGTATAAAACCTTAAGCAGCTAATAGTGAATACAAGCAGGCAAGCATTAAAAGGTGTTAACTCAATGTGATTTTCTATTTTAGGCAGTCTGACACATGAATAAAAATAAAACCTGTATTCTTGGGGCGCCCTGGGTGGCATAGTTGGTTAAGCATCATACTCTTGGTTTCGGCTCAGGTCATGATGTCAGGGTCATGAGATCAAACCCTGCATAGGGCTGTGTGCTCAGCGTGGAGTCTGGTTAAGACTCTCTCTCCCTCTCCCTCTGCCCTCCTCCCTGAGCACTCTCTCCCCCTCTCTCAAATAAATAAATAAATAAATCTTTTTTAAAATAATAAAAAAGAGGGCGCCTGGGTGGCTCAGTTGTTAAACGTCTGCCTTCGGCTCAGGTCATGATCCCAGGGTCCTGCAATCGAGCCCCACATCAGGCTCCCTGCTCAGCGGAAAGCCTGCTTCTCTCTCTGCTTGCTGCTCCCCCTGCTCTCTCGCTGTGTCTCTGTCAAAATAAATAAATAAAATCTTAAAAATAAATAAATAAATAAATAAAAATAATACAAAACATAAAAATAAACCAAGTATTCTTGGTATTCACTTTTAAAATACATTAACACATCTTAGTAACAATGAAGAAATACTTGAAAGAATTCTCTCATATTTTAGATTTTCCTTTTTTTTAAAATATAAATATATTTTATATTTTCAAAGAAGTATCACTGTTTACCCCGTAGAAACAACTAATTCCTTTTCCTGGGCCTGTGTAGGCTGAGACATCTCTTTAGGATCACAAGAACTCGAAGGTGAAAGGTCCTTTTCAGTCTGTATACATGGTAATATTACAGACTCCTCCTCCCTGTGACCTGATGTGTCTTTTTCTCTTGATGTCATTAGGGAAGCCACACCCTAAAAGGCAAATAAGAAAAATTTCACCGAGGGTTGATAAAAGTATAGGGAAACAGGAACTTTCATACACTATCAGCAAAATAAATTGGTAAAGTCTCTGTAGAGGACAACAGAATGGTATCTACCAAAAATTTTAATTCTCAGCAAATTTACTTCTAGAAATGTATCTTACAAAAATACTCAAGTAAGTATATGGAAAAGTACATACAAAGATATTTATTATACCCATTTAATAGCTCCCCCAAAAAGCAAGAACAAAATCAAAACACTGGGAACAAGACAAACCTATTGTAGGGTATTGAATAAATTATAACTTGTTTATAATGGAACAGTCCAGAGCCATTTAGAAGATAAATCTGTATATGCTGATCCAAAAATATGTTCACAATATTATGTTAAGTGAAAAAATGAGAAGGCAAGTTATAACGCCATTTTTGGAAAACAATGAAAATACCCACACATTATTTATATAAATAAGTATCTATACATAAAAGGCTGGGTGGATATATTCAAAATAACTACATGACTGATTAACTTGGGAGGTAGAAATGAGACATTATAATGGACTCTCACTTTTTAGATTACATATTTTTTCAATGTGAAATTTTTATAATCAGATAGATAATCAATAAAAAAAGATAATACCTTTTTAAAATATAAGATCAGGCAGAAAAAGTACAAATTTTCAAGCATTGTAAGAACTAACCTATTTTATCTTATTTATTTGTTTTTAAGTGGGCTCCACACGGCTTGAACTCACGACCCTGAGATCAAGACCTGAGCCAAAAATCAAGAGTTGGACACTTAACCAACTGTGCCACCCAGGCACCCCAGAACTAAGCTATCTTAAAGCATAAAAGAAGGGGCACCTGGGTGTCTCAGTTGGTTAAGAATCTGCCTTCGGCTCAGGTCATGATCCTGGAGTCCCAGGATCGAGCCCCGCATCGGGCTCCCTGCTCAGTGGGGAATCTACTTCTCCCTCTGACCCTCCCCCCTTCATGCTCTCTTTCTCTCTCAAATAAATAAAATCTTTAAAAAAAAAAATAAAACATAAAAGAAGAATTTTAATCCAAAATTGACTTTTTAAAAAATACATCATTTTATTAATTTTTATGAACTTGTCTTTATTATTATTGAAGTATAGTTGATATACAATGTTTTATTAGTTTTATATGTACAACACAGTGATTCAACAATTATATACATCACTCAGTATTCACCATGGTAAGTATAGTCACTACCTATAACCACACATTACCATATTATTAACTATATTCCCTATGCTGTACTTTTTATCTCTGTTACTTATTTCATGACTGAAAGTTTGTGCTTCTTAAAGATTTTATTTTTGGGCGGCTGGGTGGCTCAGATGGTTAAGTGTCTGCCTTCGGCTCAGGTCATGATCCCAGGGTCCTGGGATCGAGTCCCACATCGGGCTCCCTGCTCCTTGGGAGCCTGCTTCTCTCTCTCTCTCTCTCTCTGTCTCTCATGAATAAATAAATAAAATCTTTAAAAAAAAAAAAAAAAGATTTTATTTTTAAGTAATCTCTACACCCAACGTGAGGTTCGAACTTACAATCCCAAGATCAAGAGTTGCATGGTCTACCAACTAAGCCAGCCAGGGGCCCTGGGAAGTTTGTACCTCTTAATCAATCCCCTTTTCCTATTTCCCCCAATTCCCCACCCCCTTCTCCTCTGGTAACCACCAATTTGTTCTCTGTATTTGAGTCTGTTCTTTTTTTGTTTTGTTTTATTTTTCAGATTCCATGTGTACGGGAAATTATATGGTATTTGTCTTTCTCTGTCTGACTTACTTCTCTTAGCATAGTATTTCACTTGGCAAAATGGACTTCTAGGCCCATCCATGTTACTGTAAATGGCAACATCTCATTCTTTTTTATGGCTGGGTAATATTCCATTGTATATATATATAACTCATCTTCTTTATCCATTCATCTATTGGTGGGCACTTTGGTTGCTTTCCTATCTTCCCTATTGTAAATAATGCTATGATAAACATAAGGGTGCATCCATCTTTTGGAATTCTTTGGGTAAATACTCACTACTAGAATTACTGGATATAGTAATTCTTTTTTTATTTTTTGAGGACCCTCCATACTGTTTTCCACGGTGGTTGCACCAATTTACATTCCCACCAACAGCACATGAGGGTTCCTTTCTCTCTACATCCTTACCAACACTTGCTATTTCGTCTTTTTGACTAGTTATTCTGCCTGGTGGGAGGTGACAGCTCATTGTGGTTTTGATTTGCATTTTGCTGATGATTAGTGATACTGAGCATCTCTTCATGTACCTGTTGCCCACCTGTATGGCCAAAAAAGTACTTTTATATTTAGAACACTCAACTTACGAGTGTTAACTTTTCCATTCAACATTTTTGATATATCACACAATCTTAATTTGTTATGGACCAAGTTAACAAAGTAAATAAAACATCTCCTTTAACTCCTATCAAGCTTTTAACTTTTTAATGCACCTTAACAACAAAGTAAAACAAAGAATGACTATCAAACTCATTTTTTCTGTGAAGAAACTAGCTGCATCATTTGGCTATGGTCACACGATGAATAAAGGTCAGAACTTAGATCCCAGGACTCTTAAATTCCTTTCCATGACATACTTGCCCATCATGAGAGAGACAAGATTCTTACAAAACCACATGGAACAGTGAGGCACAGTAAGTATAACAAGACTAATACCACATGCAGTAGAAATTATATGAGAAAATATCTGTTAAATGTTAACCCCAGCTGTTTTACTTTAATAATCATAATAGCTAAAACAAAGAACATCCACCTTGAATAGCACTCACATGTTGAGAAGGGAGAGTGTTTATCTGTTCACTGCTCTGCTGTACCACAATAGTCTCAGTATTATCAGTTTCCAATTTCTTCCCAGATACGTATTTTTCTGCTACTGTAGTCTCTCTCTTTAAAGTTGCTCTTGCTAAGTTTGGTTTTGGTCTTTTGAATCGACTTCTCATAAAAGGTGCTGGTTTAACTTCAAGTGGCTTCTGCTCTTGAGGAAGAAATTTGCTTTTGGAAAAAGGATTATCGAACATTAGAAAGAGTTGAAGGGACGATAAGAACAGAGTCTTAGGACAACTTGAGAAATTGGCAGTAAATATTAAATCTAATTTTTTTTAAGATTTTATTTATTTATTTGACAGAGAGATAGCAAGAGCAGGAACACAAGCAGAGGGAGTGGGAGAGGGAGAAGCAGACTTCCTAATAAGCAGGGAGCCCAATGTGGGGCTTGACCCCAGGACCCTGGGATCATGACCTGAGCCGAAGGCAGATGCTTAACAAACGAGCCACCCAGGTGCCCCTAAATCTAATTCTTAACAGGAAAACAAATTGGACTATTTGGTAGATCCTAAAAAATATGAGGAGTACAAATGAAGTATAAGCCTATCATCTGTGCAGAGAGAAAATACAGGTTCTCACACCCATATTGACTTAGGAATATGTGTTACATACAATTCTGATGTTAGTAATTCTCTCAATCTACTGTCACAACGACCTCAAAATTCTCTCCAAACATCCCAAAGCTTAAAATCTGTAACACTATGCTAGAGATGATATGTCTTGAAACCTTACTGATAATGTGATAATATAACTTTAGATGCTTTGTCTTGGGCGCATGGGTGGCTCAGTCAGTTGAGCATCTGCCTTTGGCTCAGGTCATGATCCCAGGGTCCTGGGATCAAGCCCCACATCGGGCTCCCTGCTCAGCAAGAGGCCTGCTTCTTCCTCTTCTTACCCTCTCCCTGCTCTTGCTCACTCTCTAATAAAAATCTTTAAAAAAAAAATCAAACTTTAAAAAATAGATGCTTTGTCTTTAAAAGCACATAGACCAATATACTTGTACCTTAAATTAATATCTGAAAACTGCTCTGGAACATCTGGAGACAGCATCCCCTGGTCTTCTGTTTTATCAGGTTCAGAAGTCTGCAAAGAAGTCTTCAAACAACTCAAGTGACCTGACAGTTCCTTTTCAGAATTCCTTTTTTCTTCTTCAGGTGTACACACCATGGATAGTACTTCACTGCTAACGTTCTGGAGGAATAGTCACAGGAAATCAACCACAGTAAATCAGCACAAATGGATAATGTCACAACTGTGTGAACTTAAAGTAACTAGAAACTTTTGGGTTTTTAAAGATTTTATTTTTAGGTAATCTGTACACCTAACGTGCAGCTCAAACCTACAACCCCAAAATCAAGAGTCACATGGTAAAAAAAAAAAAAAAAAGTCACATGATCCCCCAACTGAGCCAGCAAAGCAACCCCACTGGAAATATTTAATAAATTTTAGTGGCACCTGGGTGGTCAGTCACCTGGACGTCCAACTCTCGATTTCAGCTCAGGTCATGATTTCGGGGGTGTGGGATCACGCCCCACATTGGGCTTTGTGCTGACCATGGAGCATGCCTTAGATTCTTTCACTCTCTCCCTCTGTCCCTACAACATTCGCACTCTCTCTCACTCTCTTTCTAAAATAAAACTTAAAAATTTAAAAACAAAGAAAAAAGAAAATTTAAAGTGGAGTGGGGGTGGGGGGCACCTGGATGGCTCAGTCAGTTAAGCATCCAACTCTTGGTTTCAGCTCATGATCTCAGGGTTCTAAGATTGAGCCCTATGTCGAGCTCCACGCTCAGTGCAGAGTCTGCTTGGGATTGTCTCTCTCTAAATAAATAAATAATCTAAAAAAAATAAAAATAAAAATAAAAGTGGAGTGGGACAGGAAATAAAAACTGAGAAAGACATTTGGTCGAAAGAAATAATTCTAATGCATGTTCATACTAGAGTTAGCACTAACTCAGTCCAATTCCCTACACTCCTTTTAGCTAAGAATAACTTCAAACTGACACTAAGAATGGTAACTTATCCACAATTAAATATTTTTTAAGTTTTTTTTTTTTAAAAATGCATAGTTTCTTTAAGGTCCTAAAACACTGAATTTACGGCTGGGAAAGACTTTAAGCTTTTAGAGATTTTAAATGTTATGGGATTTAAGAGCAATAATCACGGTTTTTATTTTGATAATTTTTCTCTGAAAAAATGTTCAAAAACAGTTTTTCTAAAGAACAGAAAAAGACATACTTTGATATTTAGTGAAGGCATAGTGCTGCAGCAACTACTACTGCTCTGCATTAAATCTGTGTCCATTTGTCTTGAGGTCCCAGCCTCTTCTTCTCCATTTTTCCTTAGAGAAATGTCTATTTTTCCAGTTTTTTCCAAATCTGCAGCCATTTCTTCAGGAGAATTAATCTCTTCTGATCTGCTTTTCTTCAGGGAAATGTCTCCTCCAGTTTCTTTTGATTCCGCCTCCGTTTCTTCAGTAGCAGTCGTCTTTCCTGATACCTCTTCCATCACAGAAAGGTCTCTTTCTCCAGTTTCTTTAAAATCAATCTCCCTTTCCCCTATGGCACTGATCCCCACTAGTACCTTTTCCCTCAGGGAAGTTCCTTTTTCAATTTCTTTCCAATCTGTCTCCATTTCACCCTGAGTCTTGACCTGTGGGGCCTTTCCTTCTGTGTCTATTTCTCTTCTTTCAGTTTCTTCCAAATGTGTTTCTCTGTCCTCAGTAGCATCAACCATCTCTGGTACATTTTCCCTTACAGAAACCTCGCTTCCAGTTTCTTCTAAACCTGTTTCTACTTCATCTGTAGTGCTGAC
>NC_058409.1:50485232-50542536 GCF_002201575.2 Neomonachus schauinslandi | reverse complement strand
ACTCTTTCCTCAGTGACATCAGACACCTCTGATATAGTGTCCCTTGGCGAAACCTCTCTTCCAGTTTCTTTCAAATCTGTCTCCATATCTACAGTGTTGTCCATCATTTCTGGTATCTTCTCTCTAGGAGAGTTGTCTCTTTCAGTTTTTTTTTAAATATGACTCCATTTCCTTAGTAGTATTAGCCTCCACTAATAATACCCTCTCCCTTGGTACGGTTTCTTCCACTCTCGTAATTTCTCTCAAAGGTGCTGTGAATTGCCCAGATGCAACAATCTCCTCTGACACCTCTTCCTTTGAGAAAACTTCTCTTCTTCTAGCTCCTCTTCCTATATTTGGCTTTGGTTTCTGAAATCGAGTCTTTAGAACTGGGACTTTATTATCTTCTTGAATACTATATATTTAAAAAAAAAAAAAAATACAAATTTTAAAGCATACTGCCAGCTGAAGAAATGATGGTTGAGAAAATACTACTGAAAGATGAGGAATTCTCAAACAAAAAAATAAAAAATAAATTAAGAAAGCCTCAGGTATCTCTGGGTAAAACCTAAAAGTTAAAGGAGAGGGGGAAAAAAACCCATGTTTTGAAATTACAAATTTTTAAAATAAATATATCTACTCATAGAGAGACATGGATAAAGAGAAATCTATCAATAAGGTCAAGTACAGTAGTAGTCAACTGGCTCTGAACAGTCTCTAATTGTCATCCACACAATCCTTCCCAAATACTGGCTAAGCGTCCCCAGTCCTCTGCATTGGAGCTAGACCAATTTATGTCTACTATTCCTACCTCTTGGCACCTCCTATCTTTTATCCAGACATATGCCCTGCCATAAGAGTTAAACAACACATTTATGTGGCCAGATATGACCAGCATCTCAAACAGCCAGATTGAAGTATGATCTGAACAAGAAAGTATAAGAAAGGCCAGACTTCAAATGTAAAGACTGATAAAATACGAGTAATAGTTGAAACTACATAGTAATGCACAGAAGTCCACTATTCTGTTCTCACTACTTCTGTGTACATTGAATATTTCCAAAGGAAAAACATTTTCCAAAGTATACTAATAATTCCATCGATTTTGTTTGGTACCCTCCAGAGGGGAAATAACAAAAGAAAGAGCCACATGTGGCTAGGAGAAGTATTGGGTTTCTATATATGGGTTTTATAAAAAATTTATGCGAACCTTAAATAAAGGTCATATGTGGATCAATCTAATCCCAAAGAAGCAAATAGAAGAAAGTAAGTTTCATTTCACATTTGGACACAGACATTTAATCTAACATGTATGTTAATTCAGGTCTAATTTATGATGAGTATATCAACTCATCAAATCACGAGTAACAGAAATTAACGTGGAAGTTATGACATAGGGGCGCCTGGGTGGCTCAGTCATTAAGCGTCTGCCTTTGGCTCAAGTCATGATCCCAGGGTCCTGGGATCGAGCCCCCAGTCGGGCACCCTGCTCTGTGGGAAGCCTGCTTTTCCCTCTCCCACTCCCCCTGCTTGTGTTCCCTCTCTCATTCTGTCTCTGTCAAATAAATAAATAAAATCTTTAAAAAAAAAAAAAAGAAAGCTATGACATAAATTGCCCTGAAAAGTGAAGTTATATTGTGAATATTAGGTAATTTGATACACAAATATTAATCTGATTTGCTTTTGTTTTTAAAAATTGATTAAACATTCCTAAAACTTTATACTAAATTCAAAGATTACATAACCATTAAGATGATGCTTACCTTACACATTCATTAACGTTCATTTGAAAAAAATTATCTTCTTTCTCAGATTGTAATGTGATGTCTTCAAAGTCAACATTTTTACATGACTGATCTTCTACTTGTTCAGGACTCTTAATAACAAACACATTTTTAAGGTTTCTCAATGAAACACCCATTTATAAAATATTGCATTGAAAATTTTATCCAATTTGAGTACAAGGAAAATGGTAAACATTTCAAAATTATAAAATTATATTCAAAGGACACTTTTTTTAGTGTTATTTAAATATCTTTTAAAATTTCACAAGCTATACCTTCTACCTTATCTCAAAGCCCCCATTCTTTTCCTCCCAATCAGAAAGCAAGTTACAGCGCTTCAGTCTCGTCTATTAGAGTTATTCCCAGGGGTCTGTCTTCTGATTAGTACCATTACAGTATAGACCTTGAGAATTATAACAAAAGAAATTCAAATCTAACTATGATCTGAACTCTTACCCTTATCACAAAGACTAGTTATTATGTAAATAACCTAAAATTCATCATCTTTTGTTCTTGGAATTCTATTTTAGTAGGAAGCTTTTAACATTTTACTGTGTTTAAGCCAGAGTTAAAATTCACATATCTAGCTATATTTTCAAAAAGGAAGCGTAATTCAAATACCTAAATGACAGGGAGGGGGAGGCAAGTCAAACACGACGTAATAAGATCAAAGCAGATGCTCCATTATGTAAATGCCCAAAATCTAGATTGCTGAGAGTTAAATGGCTTTACAAGTAGCAAAGCTGCTGGCTCTGAGATTTTGGCTTTAAATGTAATATACAATGTACACAACTGTACAGTCTTGCCCTTTAAAGAGGGAGGTAAAAGAAGGCTTAAGTACTTGTTTAACAAAAAAAATGGCAAGAATCAGAGTACTTACATCTCTAGTAATACAGGATTGACTTTCACTCTTTTTTACATTGGCCTCAATTTTTTCCTGTGATGCAAGAATTTCTTTTCTTTCAGCAGCTTTACCTACATTTGGCTTCGGCCTTTGCAATCGGCCCCTCATTAGTCGTGCTGGTCTGACAGCCTTCGTTTGATCATCTTCCTGCAGACCAATTTTTTCACTAGAACTACAAAAGAATAGAATTATGGTTATTCTGAAGTCACATGTTTGTTTTCAGTATTCTCTTCTCCAAGGTATGAATAAGTAAACCATTTGGAATATAAAAATAATTACAACTGTCCTCAAATACATCCTCAAAGATACTCCTGTTTCTATACCTTAACACTTTGGGACAGACATAATCCTGGAACCCTAACTATAAAAATCATTTCATCACAAAACTGGAAAAGAATCTATATTTGACAGACACTTAATACCATTCTCCACTAAGAATACTACTAGTTTGTAACGTATACCTCCAGGGCACTAGACAAAGATTACAGCATAAATGTACAGTCCAGAATCCAATGGTTCAAATTAGTATTAGAATAAGACTTCTCTGAATCTGCATTCCCAGTTAAATATTCCCTTTTGAAACCTGCTATACATAAAATTATCCAGAAACATGTATCTTAACAATTAATCTAACAAGACTTTGTTAAAATCCTGTTAGTAAGTTGAGGAAGAAATGTAACTGCGAACCCAATGGATCCGTATCATAATTTATTTCTCCAGTAGCATAAAGAACACTACTGAAATGTTTCAACACACCTACAGTTAAGAGAAGACTTAAGTACACTAAATGGAAATAAAATTCAGACATTATCAAGTACAGAACTTAGAGTCATTCTTAAAAGCTACTACTTTTATTCTACTTCCTAAATACTTACGTAGATACAGTCTCAGCTTCTGGGTTCTCTCTCTCTGTATTCCCCATTCCAGAAATGTCCAATGTTTTCACTTTATCCTTTTCCATATGATTCTATAAATTCAATTTTTTACATTTTATTGACTTAACATTGAAAAGTCCAAACTTCATAATAAATGGAAATTAAAACAATGACATTTCATTTTTTGTTCTTCTAATTGTAAGAATTTTATAAATCATTGATGCAGCTGTGAACATTATAAAGCATATAACCCCATCTATTAACTGACAGGAACAAAAATTGGTATATCCTTTCTGGAAAGCCTTTTGCCAATATGAAATCAAGAGCCTAAAAAACGTTCATACTCAGGGCACTTAGGTAGCTCAGTTGGTTAAGCATCTGCCTTCGGCTGGGGTCATGATCTCAGGGTCCTGGGATCAAGCCCCATGTTGAGCTCCCTGCTCAGAGGAGAGTCTCCCTCTCCCTCTGCCCCTTCCCCCCACCACTTGTGCACGCTCGCTCTCTCACCCTCTCAAATAAATAAAATCTATTTAAAAAGTGTTCATACTGGGGACGCCTGGGTGGCTCAGTCATTAAGCATCTGCCTTTGGCTCAGGTCATGATCCCAGGGTCCTGGGATCGAGCCCCGCATCGGGCTCCCCACTCCATGGGAAGCCTGCTTCTCCCTCTCCCACTCCCCCTGCTTGTGTTCCCTCTCTTGCTGTGTCTCTGTCAAATAAATAAACAAAATCTTAAAAAAAAAAGTTCATACTGTAATACCATTTCTAAGACTCTAAGTAAATATTCAGACAAAGTACAAGAATGTTTACTAGAACATTATATAAAATGCCAAACACTGCAAACAGACAAAATATCCAATAATGAGTAAATGGTTAAATTCAGTTATACCCACTGACAGAATATTATGAAGTCACTAAAGACCATGTTTTCAAAGCATATTTAATAATATGGAAAAATATTAAGAAATGTTAAGAACCAAAGAAGGATACAAAACTGAATACTAATAAATTTTGTAATAGGAAAACCTGGAAGGATATATGCTAAAAGGTTAGTTGCAGCTGGATAATGAAATCACAAGTAATTTTTGTCTTAATTTTTACAATAATCTGTAGCTTCCCAATTTTGTCGAATTTTACAAGACTATAATAATACGATTGTACTACAAGAAGTATAATAAAAAATATTTAACCTAAGAGGGAAAAAAGCTAACACTTTAAAATGTATTTTAGCAAAAATAAAAAATTTATAACAATGCCAGCATAAATATACAAAAACAGGAACATTCGTTTAATGCCTGTAGCAGTGTAAATAAATTCTTTTTTTTTTTGACTGTCACTTGACAATGCATAACAAAAGCCAATAAATATTTAAAACACTCTGACTCATTAATCTCACCTCCTGTGGAAATTTATCCTCTGCTTTTTTCCTTAAGAAAGGGCTACTTACAAAACCATTTGCTTTTATTTATGAGAGTTTAAAAAAATGGAAACGATTTAAATGTCTACCATTAGAAAAATGCTTAGGTAAATTATTATGTTAACCTGATGCAGCTATTAAAAAGATTAACCCCAAGAAAAGGTTAATGAGTAGTTTCACAGAAAAAAGTTTTAAATATTATGTATGTTATGATTAAAACCTACAGAAATGTTTTCATACATAAAAAGAAAGACAAAGATCATGAAGGACAGGAATATGTCAGTTTGTGGAAAGGACTATGGATATAATTTGATGGAAAACTGGTTAAAAACATTTTGAATACAAAATTTATGTAAGTAGGGGCGCCTGGGTGGCTCGGTCATTAAGCGTCTGCCTTTGACTCAGGTCGTGATCCTGGGTCCTGGGATCGAGCCCCACATTGGGCTCCCTGCTCAGCAGGGAGCCTGTTTCTCCCTCTCCCTCTGCCGCTCCCCCTGCTTATGCTCTCTCACGCTCTTTCAAATAGATAAATAAAATCTTTAAAAAAAAAAAAATACTTTAATTTTTAAAAATTTAGATAAGTAAACAAAAGAGATTTTTCACTACTGAGTATGTTTGAAATGATATGTCCTAGGTTCTAAATGCATAAACAGGAGACAAGACACATTTAATATTCATGTGTTCCTGTATCTTTGTTTTAGTATCAGTTACATTATCATGTAGTTACAAACTAAACAGTTTATTGCCAACTACTTAGGCAAAATTTTTGTAATTTTATTTTCTATAAAGTGTCTTACTCCATACCTTTTCAACTGAAGTTTCTGCACGTAAACTCTTGCTCTCCGCATCTGTTTTACCTTGTGAAAGAACAGATTTCTTCCCAACTGCCCTTGATAAATTGGGTTTGGGTCTCTGTAGTTGTCTTCTTCCCATCAGTTTAACATTTCCTGACTGATCAGTTTCCCTAAAAAATGAATTATTTATTTTTTATTTTTTTTAATGAACATTATTTAAATAGCACCAACATGGAGGCACAGTCAAATAAAATTCTGAAAAATTCTTTAAAAATCCACTCAGAGGCAGAAAAGAAGTCCTTTAGGTTTACTTAGAGTAAGAGTAGCAAAGAGAACTGAAAAACAAGAGCCATGAGGAGGTAACTTATTTTACCAGATGCTAAAAAGAAACTATTCAGCATCAATAATTAAAACACTGGTACTGATACGTGAATAAACAGATAAATGAAACACAAAAGAAAATTAGAAGATGACTTCAAAACACATGCAAGTAGTATATAAAAAAGGCCGCATTTCAAAACAGCGAGGATGAAATACAGAATAATGTACTGTTAAAATAATATCAAAGCAATGGTGATGTGAAAACTAACACTGGGGACTAAAATAAAATTAGCTCCATTCCTTGCACTGTACTCATAATATGTTCCAATGCATCAGAGTTAAATAAAGCCACACAGTAAACACGGATGAATTCTTTTATAATCTTGAGTTGGGGTAAGCCTTCATAAAGTTTAACTAAAAATTCAGGAGCCATGAAAGAAAAACAAAATTGAGAAATATAACCACATAAAAATCAAATACTTCTACATGACTAAGTCAGAAGTCAAACTACCAACCAAGAAAGCATGTTTTGCAAATCAAAAAACAAGGCTTATCTCCCTAAAATAAAAAGAGCTCCTACAAACAATAGCATCAAAAACTCATTTTAAAAATGGACAAAGAGGGGCGCCTGAGTGGCTCAGTCGTTTGAGTGTCTGCCGCCAGTTCAGGGCGTGATCCCAGGGTCCTGGGATCAAGCCCCACATTGGGCTCCCTGCTCAGCAGGGAGCCTGCTTCTCCCTCTCCTAATCCCCGTGCCTGTGCTCTGTCAAATAAATAAATAAAATCTTTAAAAAAAAAAAAAAAAGGACAAAGAATATGAACAACTTAAAAAACAAAATAAAAATAGGTTTTAAAAAAAGCACAAATTAAGGGAGGAGGGAGACGTGCACACCTGTGCAAGCAAGCACAAATGTAATATTAGGAACTAGAGAATCTAAGGAGAATTATATACAAATGTTCGTTGTTCTATTCTTTTGACTTTTCCTTAGGTTAGAAATTTTTTAAATAAAAAACTCAATAAAAACAAAGCATTACATACCCCTGCCAAAAAAGGAAGAGTGGGATGGAGATAGTATACGGGAAGTATTATTTTTTTAATCTATTCGAGACCAGCATAAACCCTAGTTTGATAAACAACATTTTCTGTTAAGGGAGACACCTCTTACAATGTTGGTGGGAATGTAAACTAGTATAACTCCTATGAAGAACACTTTGGAAGTATCTCTCAAAATTCTCAATGTGTATATGTGTATACACACACACATATATACATTGCAGCAAGCAATTCCAGTCTGAATACTCACCCTACAAATACAGATGACCTTTGAACAACACAAGTTCAAGCTGTGTGATTCCACCTATACACAGATTTTTCTCAATACAGTACAGTACTGTAGATGTATTTTCTCATTATTATTTTAAGGCATTTTGTTTCTCTAGCTTACTTTAATTGTAAGATTACAGTATATAATATATATAACATACAAAATATGTGTCAATCAACCAATTACGTCATCAGGCTTCCAGTCAACAGTAGACTATTAGTAGTTAAGTTTTGGAAGAGTCAAAGTTATTTGTGGATTTTCAACTGCAAAGGGGTTAGCATCCCTAACCACTGTGTTGTTCCTAAGGGTCCACTGTACTTACATACAGTCAAAGGATAGAAATTAAAGATTTTAAGCACTGTTTCAAAAAACAACCTATCTAGCCATCAGCTGGGCTTTGATAATATAAACTCTAATCCATCTACACACCAGGACACTATAAAGTGCTCACTTCAGCAGCACATATACACCGGAACACTACATACTATGCAGCTACCCAAAATAATAAGGAAGATCTTTATGCAAAGATATCAAGACATAAAACCAAAAAAACTGCAAAATGGTGTCTGTGTGTGTGTATATAACACACACACACTATCATTAGGATTTTAGGAAGAGTAAAAAAATATAAAGAACATACATTTGTATTAGTTTTAAAGTACTTTTTTTAAATCTCTGAAAGAATAGAAGAAATAAATTACACAAGTTACTTAGAGCGAATGTGGACATGGAAGGAGGGATATTTCACTCTATATCTTTTTATACTTCTAGGTGTTTGAGCCATAAGACCATATTGCCTATTCCAAAGACTAAATTTTTATTTTAAAAAAAAGTTTCATTCTCATTGTGACTGTGCTTTACTGAAAATAAGCTTAAGAATTCATAAACTAAACAGCCTTTAAGCCTATATGAGGAGTTTAGGAGGGACCCAAAAAGGAAGTCTGAATTTCTGAGCTGTCTCTTCAAAGGCAGATTCTTGTAGTGCTTTTGTTTTTAGTGCAAATGCTAATCAGTATCTGCACACTAGAAAACATAATAATTTCTTTGAAGTCATCAATATCAAAAATCTACAACTTTGAAAAATTACTCAAACCAAGTAAAAGTATCTAACAGCAAATGTTAAGGCTTCCAAATTATTTTAGGATTTCAGCGTAAGTCACCACTGTACTTTAATAAAATTCCTATCATGGTTATCTATTAAATATGAAAGAGAATCTTTCTGTAATGAAATATAAAGTGATAAGCCTTTATGTCACAATCAGACCATAGTACAATTATGTATTAAATGGTGTACCGTCCCTTTCTAATCCCTAAGGAAAGCAACATTATCATTTCTTAACTAAGAAATCATCACAATTTTGAAAGTAAATTTTAAAATCCTACCATGTAAAATACTTACAATGATTTATTTTTTAGGTCAACACTGCTTTCTTCTGTACAACTACTTTCAACATTATTCACTTCACACACTGAGGTAATTCCAGTTTCTGATAAAGGCAAATCTGAAGGGCTTGATTCTGAAATTTCAGTTGCTAGTGAGGTTGCATCTTGTTGATCACTAAGCAAACGAAAACACATCAGGAGGAAAAGAATTCTTAGTAATACATGTTTTATGATATCTACTTAAAATATTTTTTAACATATAAAACCAGTTGGAAAACGATACTTCATATTTTGGAATTATCAATATAAATATTTTGACTTTTCTATGATCCTTCTTGTACCATGTCGTTAAAAGCTGTATCTTTAGGGGAGCCTGGGTGGCTCGGTCGGTTAGGCTACCAACTCTTGATTTCAGCTCAGGTCATGATCTCAGGATGGTGAGATCAAGCCCCAAGTTGGGCTCCACAATGAGCGTGGAGGCTGCTTAAGATTCTTAACTCTAGGGAACAATCTGAGGGTTGCTGGAGGGGAGGAGGATGAGGTATGGCGTAATGGGGTGATGGGCATTAAGGAGGGTACTTGATGTAATGAGCACTGGGTGTTATATGCAAGTGATAAATCACTAAAATCTACCCCTGAAACTAATAATATACTATATGTTAACTAATGTGAATTTAAATAAAATCTTAAAAAAAAAAAAAGATGCTTTCTACAAAAAAAAAAAAAGATGGGCGCCTGGGTGGCTCAGTTGGTTAAGCGACTGCCTTCGGCTCAGGTCATGATCCCGGAGTCCCGGGATCGAGTCCCGCATCGGGCTCCCTGCTCGGCGGGGGGCCTGCTTCTCCCTTTGACCCTATCCCCTCTCATGCTGTTTCTCTCTCTCTCTCTCGAGTAAATAAATAAATAAAATCTTTAAAAAAAAAAAAAGATTCTCTCTTCCCCTCCCTCTGCCCCTCTCTCCCCACTCGCATACACTTCCTCTCTCTCAAAACCAAACAAACAACAAAAAAAAACTGTACCTACAGAGAAAGAGTAGCCACAAATCAAAAGGCATAGGAAAACACTCAAGAAGTCAAAATGAAAAATTCTTAATTACATGGGGTTGACAAATCTATGTGTAAAATCAGAGCAATATTTAGGAATAATCTCTCATCAAAATCTTACACAGGCAGGCCCTGCTTTGCATGGTACTGCTTTGCATAAGCTGCAGTTAGCACTGTATGCCAAGAGAAGACTGCCGTATTATGAAATATCCAACTAACAATACCATAAATCATGGCGATGTACTAACTGGCACCCAGAATGAACACATAAGACATTTAACTAGATCTTGTTTTTCCCCTCATTTTTTTCTACTGGGTGCTTGTCTTTTCCCAACTAATCAATAAGAGCTCTTTATATATTATTTTTTGATTAGATATTATACATAAAACCTCCCAATCAGTAGTATGCCTTTCACGTTCTTTATGAAATCTTTTATCAAAAGAAATAGTTATGTTTACTGCAGTCAAATTCATCAATTGTATCTTTTAAAGTTTTGCTTTTTACATCTTAAGAAATACTTGATATCATCATCATTTCACGGCCTTTTGGCTAAGATCAAGTGAAGAAATCCTTGACATCACAAAGGTATTTCCAAACACTTTTTTCTAATAGTTTTCAAGATTTGCTTTACACATGATTTTATTTTATTTATTTATGTATTTATTTATTTATCAGAGAAAGAGAGGGAGCGCACACAAGCAGGGGGAGTGGCAGGCAAAGGGAGAAGCAGGCTCCCTGCTGAGCAAGGAGTCCAATGAGGGACTTGATCCTAGGACCCTGGGATCATGACCTGGGCCAAAGGTAGACGCTTAACCGACTGAGCCACCCAGTGTCCCTGTAGCCTTTAACCTATCAGAAATTTAGCATAGAGGGTGAAATAAGGATCTAATACTATCTAATATTAGATAGATCTACCCATCTAATGAATATTTCATTCAATCTTCACCCACTAATTTCTAATGCTACCTTTGCTATTTACCAGATTCCTAAATTTTTCCCCGTAGGCTTTATATTCAGTTCTGCTGAGTCAATCTGTCCCTGTGCCAGTAACACACTAATTACTCTAGCTTAAAGTATTAATATATTTCCTCCCCAGAAATGTTGTTTTTCAAGTTGTCTTTACCACTCATGACTCTTTGCTCTTGTGTAATTAATAATTTTAGAATCGGCTCACTGTTCTACAAAACCAGTTAGGATCTTAACAGTCATTACGGGGTTGTTTTTCCCCTAAAAAAGCCATAGTACCTTTTATGTGTAGTTTATGAAATTAGTTGTATCTCTGAAGTCACAATTTAAATTCTGTCACCTAGCAAATTAAGGACCCAAGGTCCATGGGCTCAGCTTCAAAGAAACTATTAATCTTCCGAATTGTATGAACAAACTAGCACAAATAGATAAGTGGGACGGTATCAAACTAAAAAGCTTCAGCAGAGCAAAGGAAATAATCAACAAGGTCAAATAACAACCTATGGAATGGGAAAAAATATTTGTAAACCATATATCTGACACAAGCTTAATATCCAAAATTATAAAAGGAATGCCTATAATTCAATTAAAATAACCTAATTAAAAAATATGAAAAGGAAATGAACAGACATTTCTCCAAAGCAGACAAACAGCCAATAAGTATATGTAAAGATCCTCAGTATCACTTAGGGAAATGCGAATCAAAACCACAATGAAGTATCATCTCACGTATGTCTGAATAACCATTTTCAAAACAAAGAAAAAAGAAAATAAGTGTTGGTGAGCATATGGAAAACTGTTATCTTTGTGCACTGCTGATGGGAAGATAAAATAGCACAGCCACTGTGAAGTAGGGAGGCTCCTCAAAAAGTTAAAAATAGAGGGGTGTCTGGCTGGCTCATTCAGTAGAGCATGTGACTCTTGATCTCAGAGTTGTGAGTTTGAGCCCCACATTGGGGGCAGATTACCTAAAAAAAAAATAAAATGTCAAAAAAAATTAATAGAGCTATCATATGATTCAGCAATCCCTCTTCTGGGTATTTTTCTGTAAGAAATGAAAACAGGACCTCAAAAAGATATCTACATTCCAATGTTTATTTAAAATAGCCAAGAGAGGGGTGCCTGGGTGGCTCAGGGGTTAAGCGTCTGCCTTTGGCTCAGGTCATGGTCCTGAGGTCCTGGGATTGAGCCCCACATCGGGCTCCCTGTTCGGCGGGAAGCCTGCTTCTCCCTCTCCCACTCCCCCTGCTTGTGTTCCCTCTCTCGCTGTGTTCTCTGTCAAATAAATAAAGCTTTAAAAAAACTAAACAGCCTAAATGTTCACTGAGAGATGAATGAAGAAAATGTGATATATGCACACAATGGACTATTATTTGGCCATTAAAAAAAAAGGAAATACTGTCAAATGCTGCAACACAGATGAAACCTGAAAACATTATGCTAGGTGAAATAAGCCAGTCAGGGGTGCCTGGGTGGCTCAGCTGGTTAAGCGTCCCACTCCTGATTTCGGCTCAGGTCATGATCTCAGGGTTGTGAGACTGAGCCTTGTGTCGGGCTCCATCCTGAGAGTGGAGCCTGCTTGGGATTCTCTGTCCCCCTCTCTCTGCCCCTCCCTGCCCCCCCCATGCTTGCTCTCTGCCCCCACCAAAAAAAAAGAGAAAAGAAACCCATGCAAACATTAACCACAAGACAGCTGTAGCAAAGTAATCATCAGAACAAAGAGAAATATCAGAGTGATACACACAAATGATAAAAGGGTGATTTCACCAAGATACAACAATTCTAGATATGCATGCACCTAACGAGCTTCCAAAGACATAAAGAAAAACAAATAGAACTGAAAAGAGTAACAGGCAAATTCATAATTACAGTTGGAGACTTCACACTCCCCTCTCAGTAACTGATAGAAGATGTAAACGAAGTCAGTAAAGGTATAGAAAAATACCTTGATAAAAGGATAGGGTCAGCTCTTTTCTCAGCTTTTTCACTGGAGGATAAATCCACAATGTCATCCATGTTTCGTATGCAAGAAAGCTTCTGTTCCTTATTGACTTCATCTTCATTTATCTCAGGCCTTAAAGACTGACCTTTATCTATGAATACAAAATGCATGTTATTCTAAAAAATGAAAACATCTACTTTTTAAAGCACAAAGGAATTTACATAAAAAAGTGTTTTTCCTATAAATCATTAATCCATTCCACATTCAAGTTCCTATATGTAAGGCAGAGATCTTAATTTTATTTATTTTTTAAGATTTTATTTATTTATTTGACAGAAAGAGACACAGTGAGAGAGGGAACACAAGCAGGGGGAGTGGGAGAGGGAGAAGCAGGCTTCCTGCTGAGCAGGGAGCCCGATGCGGGGCTCGATCCCAGAACCCTGGGATCATGACCTGAGCCAAAGGCAGACGCTTAACGACTGAGCCACCCAGGCGCCCGAGATCTTAATTTTAGAACATTAATGAAAAGATAATCAACTTAAAACTGTGTAAGTTGTAACTGTGTTTTGAGGATCAGCCCAAATTTCCTGGGTAGTTTACAGCATTCTCCTTTTATCTTGCTTAAATTTTAAATGGTTAAATTTGTTCTATATAGCTAGTTAGGAAGCTACACGTAGACTGGCCTATTCTGCTCCTTCAGGAGAATCATAATTAATAACACAGTAACTGCTATCATTTATTTAGTACTTACTAAGTGACAGAAACTCTAAGCCCATCAAATGCATTATCTCATTTAATATTGAAAACAGTCTTATTAAAAGGTGGTAAACCCATCAGAGAAAAAAGAACCTGAGTTCAAGATCTTAGGTGACTTACCCAAGGTCATATTTTGCAAACAAAAAAAGCTAGAATCTAAACCAAGGTCTGTTTGATTTCCAAAGTCCAACTTCTTAATTACTGAGCTATTCTGCTTTTTATGTAATATCTTTAATAGAAAACCACAAATGAGTATAATATTGTGATGCCTATAAATTATACTATGCTACTACCACGACTCATTTATTAAAATCATATTGGTAAAACTAAACTACATAAAATTTAAATTCTATAGAAAGGTTTTTCTGGTTTGCTACTATCTTCTTCTCTATTTACTTGGTTATCTACTTTAAGTAATCTACATATGAATTCTTAAGAGACTAAAAATGCCTGAATCTCTTAGCCCTCATTCCCTAGCAAATCCTGGGTGTCAAAATGCCTGCATTCTAAGGGAGCTATAAAAAAAATAGAAAAGAAAGAAAGAAAGAGAAGAAAGAAAGATCGAAGGAAGGAAGGAAGAAGGAAACTGATTTCAGTAGCTCTTTTATAAAAATTAAACAACTTATTGTGGATTCAAAGGTGCTCTGTAGAGGTAGAACATGAACACCTGTGATTTATTAAGATACACAAGCATTATACAGTTAACTATACACATTGTTATGACTTTTTTTTTTTTTAAAGATTTTTTATTTATTTATTTGAGACAGAGAGAATGAGAGACAGAGAGCATGAGAGGGAGGAGGGTCAGAGGGAGAAGCAGACTCCCTGCCGAGCAGGGAGCCCGATGCGGGACTCGATCCCGGGACTCCAGGATCATGACCTGAGCCGAAGGCAGTCGCTTAACCAACTGAGCCACCCAGGCGCCCCCACATCGTTATGACTTCTAATCACTGTTTGGTTTTAAGTAAAAAAGGATCAAGACCTGAGCTGAAATCAAGAGTTGGATGCTTAACCGAATAATGAGCCACCCAAGTGCCCCAGAAACATACTTTAGAGAAAAATTTCCCCAGTTCACTTTGGTTTCTTTACCCCTCAACAATAAACTTCTTTCCTTTAAAAATAAAAGGATTTAACACAGTAACATGAATTTAGAATACAAAACTTAAACATTACTAGTTGCTACTACTCAGAAGTATTTAAATTACATATCATACTATAGTACACATTTTCTCAAGTAATACAGGAACTATTAATATATTTAAGAAACTTACTTTTGTATTTTTCTCCTTTAGAATGACCTAACTGAACAGTGGCATTTCCTGAAAGATTTTTTACTTCCTGTTTACCAACTTCATCCTGATTCTTTCTTCTTCTTTTCTTTTGATTTAGGTTTGGTTCTAATGCAATCTGTTCTGAATCCTGTCCTGTTAAAGTCTGAGACTGTTGTTCTTCTTCAACTATCTGAGCATCCTTTTGAGGTGATTCTGTGTCTGAAATTTTGGTGCTCGGAGACACATCTGGATCATCATTTCCTCCTTCACTGGCAACTTTTTTCACTTTGAAAATAAAAGATATTGTTATAAACATATAAATAACCTACAGAAAAATTCTTTTTTTTTTTTTTAAGATTTTATTCATTTGAGAGAGAGAGAGCACGCACAAACTGGGGGAGCAGCAGGCAGAGAGAGAGGGAGAAACAGGCTCCCCGCTGAGCAGGGAGCCCAACGTGGGGCTTGATCCCAGGACTCTGGGATCATGACCTGAGCCGAAAGCAGACACTTAACCCACTGAGCCACCCAAGTGCCCCAACGAAAAATTCTTAAAGATGGAGAAGATAAATACTGAAGGATATCTGGGCAAAAATTTGAAGACAACCTAACACGTCCAACTGGGAATGACTAAAGAAGTTATAGTACACTTACACTATAAAAATCCATAAAAATCAAAAAAAAAAAAAATCCATAAAAATCCACACAACAAATAATAATGAGGTAGGCGTATAAGTAGTAATATGAAAGATTTCAAAAAATATTGTTGCACAAAAAACTCACGTTGCAGAAAACATATATAGTATGATGTCATTTTTATTAAGCAAAAACAATTACATATCCTCTAAGACACACATACACTTGAATAAGAGTTTACTAATGGTTATCCCTAGAAAATCTGGACAATTCGATTTGAGGGCAGGGTACAAAAGAGAATTCAACAAATTTATTTTCTGCACCATTTGTTTTTCAATGTACAATCTTTTTAACAAATATTTTTAAACAATTTCTAGTGCCCTTTTTATGAAGGCATATTCACAGTTAACTGTGTCAAAAGATGAAAACAAGGGGCGCCTGGGTGGCTCAATTGGTTAAGTGACTGCCTTCAGCTCAGGTCATAATCCTGGAGTCCCAGAATCGAGTCCCACATGGGACTCGCTGCTCAGCAGGGGTTCTGCTTCTCCCTCTGAACCTCCCCCCTCTCGTGCTCTCTCTCTCATTCTCACTCTCTCAAATAAAATCCAAAAAAAAAAAAAAGATGAAAACAATAAATTAAGTTTAAAAAACCAAACAAGAGAGATCACCATGGAGACATCAACCAAAAACAAACTTAACTTCACAACCATGGTCGATCAAGACATCTTCTCTAAAAATATCTAATCTTAAAAAAAATAATAAAATTCAGTGTCATTTACTTTTGTTAAAAAAAGTCATAACAAGATTTTAAAACTGAGAAGACAATACTGGATTCTCTTATCAGAATAATAAACAGTAATTTTTAAATTCTGAGACTTGTAATAATATATCTGAAAAGTTCTCACATTAAGATACAATGACTTACTTATGCTTTCATCTGTTACATAATAATGTTAATATATCTATTTTAATCTCTGAGGGCCATGTATAGTAAGTAAATGACTGAAGAATGAAATAATTTTGTAGTTACCAATACTATGTTTAAAATGATACAGACATCATGGTCCAGAAAAAGAAATATTGGACTGCTCTGTGCAGAAGAGAGTTAATGTAGCAGGCCTCACTGCTATCCCTTCAAAGTCCTGCTTAAAAGGTTGGCCTTTGGGCTGTGTCTGGAAACTTGGGCTTGGGAAGAATTCACACCAGCCTGACAAAAGTGGCCTAAAATGTTTGTACAAACAAGGTGGTTTATGTTGAAAAACTATTTTCGTTTTGGGAGTTCTGAATTCTGACATGTGCCAGGCAGAGGGTGTCTACATGACCAGCTTCCAATAAAAACCTTGGATATTGAGTTTCTAACAAGCTTTGCTGGTAGACAGCTTGTTATGTATCTCATCATGACTTGTTACTACAGGAATGAAGCATAACCTGTGTGACTCTAGGAGAGAGGACTGGTAAGCTTGCACCTAAATTCCCCTCCACTTGGAGCCACATGTCTTTCCCTCTGCTGATTTTATTCCGTATCCTTTCACTGTTACAAATCTCAGCTGTTTGTACAACTATATGTTGGATCTTGTGACTCTCTGAGCCAATAATCAAACCTAGCAGTAGTCTTGGAGACCCCCAAAGCAGGCTCTTACGGCCCTAGGCTCGAGTCCTGCCTCTGTCACTACTAAAACTGTGAGACCTTAGGAAAAAGGAACAAGATCTCCAGGGCTGTTTCCAAGTGACTAAAACAAACGGAAAGGGTCTGGGATGTGGACTACCTAACATACAAAGTTCCCTATAATTCCATGAGTCTTTAAAGTACTGGATAGAGCTAAACATTGTCCTCCTAGATCAGAATTCAAATAATTAAGAAAATACCTGCTAAAAATACAAATACCTACATATAAACAAGGTTCTACCCAGTACAAGTCAACATTAACCCTCAGAAATAAACTGGGGCGCCTGGGTGGCTCAGTCGGCTAAGCAGCTGCCTTCGGCTCAGGTCATGATCCCAGGGTCCTGGGATCGAGCCCCGCATCGGGCTCCCCGCTCAGCGGGAAGCCTGCTTCTCCCTCTCCCTCTGCCTGCCACTCTGCCTACTTGTGCTGTCTCTCTATCTCTCTGTCAAATAAATAAAATCTAAAAAAAAAAAAAAGAAAGAAAGAAAGAAACTGTGCTCGATATTATACTAAGCAAAATAAGTCAATCAGAGAAAAGACAAGTATCATATGGTCTCACTGATATGAGGAATTTGAGAAACAAGGCAGAGGATCATAGGGGAAGGGAGAGAAAAATGAAACAAGACAAAACCAGAGAGGGAGACAAACCATAAGAGGCTCTTAATCTCAGGAAACAAACTGAGGGTTGCTGGAGTGGAGGGAGGTGGGAGGGATGGGGTGGCTGGGTGATAGACGTTAGGGAGTGTATGTGCTATGGTGAGTGCTGTGAATTGGGTAAGCCTGATGAGTCACAGATCTGTACCCCTGAAACAAATAATACATTTTATGTTAAAAAAAAAAAAAGGTAAAAAAACTGTGCTCAAACAATATAATTCAGTCACAAGCAGAAGTATCAGAGTTCCATTTTTTAAATATTAGAACTTTGTGCCAGGTTTTACAAAGGAAAATGATGATAAGTAACCAAACATGACACCCCCAAATTCCAATGGTCTTTTATTAGCTACAACTATGCCCTAGATGCAAGAAAGATGTTAAATAGCCCAGTCATGCCAATTATAAAATTTACACGGAAGTACTATTTTGGGTGAGATAACTACAAGACTGGAGAAAAATCAATTCTCCCCAATGGATGCCCAGATGATCTAAACGACATAGGAATGCTCAAAGACTTGAGGGACAACATTCCAAGTCTATTATTAATAGAACACACTTTCTTTTACTTTACCTTTTACATTTTTCCGTGGTTTAGAGGATTTCTTCTCCTTTAAACTCTGATTTTTAACAGATTTTTGTTTTCTTTTCTCTTCTTCAGCAAGAACTTTCTGAAGCAAATGAGCAAAAAAATCGAAGTCAAAAGGGCGCTTTTCCTCTGTTATAAAAAAAAAAGAAAAAGAACCTTCAAGTTTTTATTTTAAAAAAAGAAAGAATTTTCAAGTATCATGATATCAAAAGCAAATGGGGGGGGGAGCCTGGGTGGCTCAGATGGTTAAGTGTCTGCCTTCAGCTCAGGTCATGATCTCAGCGTCCTGAGATCGAGTCCCACATCGGGCTCCCCGCTCCGCGGGAGGCCTGCTTCTCCCTCTCCCCCTCCCTCTGCTTGTGTTCCCTCTCTCACTGTGTCTCTCTCTTTGTCAAATAAATAAATAAAATCTTTAAAAAAAAAAAAAAGCAAATGGGCTTATTAGCAGGAGAATGCATAACCAACTCTAGTCACTGTAGTAGTCAGACAAAGGAAAATCAAGCAATAAAAAGGAATAAGCTACATTAGTTTAAAAAAATTTAAAAAGAAAAAAATAAAATTTAAAAAGGAACTATGTACTGATGTAAGTGATATTATAGGAAAATTTCAAAAATGCTGACTAAAAGAAGGCAGACATAAAAGAGTACATACTGTATGATGCCATGAATAAGAAGTTCTAGAATAAGCTAAACTAATTAACCTATGATGATTCAAATAAAAACAGCGGTGGCCCTGCATCAAGATAGCTGTGGAAACTGACTAGAAAAGGATACGAGGGGCCTTTCTGGAGTGATGAAAATGTTCCATACCTTGTTTTGGGTGGTGGTTACACAGCTATACTCTTTGTCAAACTCAAACTATAAATTGCACTGTAAGTAAATTATCAATCAACTTTAAGACTAATTAGTATGACTAATTCCTCAAAAGCCTCTCCACCACATATCCTCTCTTATCACAACCCTTTCACTATTTACTCTTCCAAGTATCAACAAAGAAGGAAGTAAATGAATTTTGATCAGGACCACTCTCACTAAATACCCAACAACATCATTACATCAGAAAGAGCCATGAACAGGGTGCCTTGCAGGCTCAGTCAATAGACTGAGTCATGGGATTATTGATCTCAGGGTGTGAGTTCAAGCCCCATGTTGGGCGTGGAGCCTACTTTAAAAAAGAAAAAGAAAGAGCCATTAACAAACCAGGAATGAATCCATTACAGGAGTCAAATCTTTGCCTAACATCTACATCTAACAATACAGTGAAGGTAGAAAAAATTATGCTCTATATACATAAGCCCCAAGATTGGTTTAACTGCCTCAGAAAAAGAGGTATACAGGGGTGCCTGGGTGGCTCAGTCATTTAAGCCTCTGCCTTCGGCTCAGGTCACAATCCCAGCATCCTGGGATCGAGCCCCGCACTGGGCTCCTTGCTCAGCAGGGAGCCTGCTTCTCCCTCTCCCTCTGCCACTCCCCCTGCTTGTGCTCTCTCGCTCTGTCAGGTAAATAAATAAAATCTTAAAAAAAAAAAAAAGGAAAAGGGGTATATACCGTAACAAAAATAAAGTAGCCTCAAGAAACCAAGCCCAAACCTAGGATTCCTGAAGGCCCTATTTATTGTGGACCCAGCCTTTCTCTGTTCTGACCATCCACAACAATGATTCTGAAAAATACAGCATTAAAATCATTCTCAAGAGGATGGGGCACCTGGCTGGCTCAGTCGGCAGAGCATGCAACCCTTAATCTTGGGGTTGTGAGTTCAAGCCCCACAATGGACCTAGAGATTGCTTAAATAAATAAACTTTAAAAAAAAGTAATGCTCAGAGGAATTGAAAATACAAGTTGTATGTAATGTATGGTGATTAACATAACATAATAAAATAAAAAAAACAGTAAAAAAAAAAATAGAAGTTATAAAAGAAAAAAAATTGAGGTTTTTTTTTTTTTAATGTTCCACCACAAAGCACCCAAATCAGTGAATTTAACAGTTTTCTATTATAATGGTTTTAACAATGGCTCCACACCCCCATAAAGACTTTACAGATCTACAGATTCTTTTCTGATTATAATGCACTGAATGTAATGCACAGTTTCAAGACCACCTCTCCGAAATGGAGAAGGTTGACAACCAAAACAATCCAGATCTTCCAGGAGCCATTCCTGGAGGTCGTGTCCCTGAGGACCCAAAACAACATTGGGTGTAGAGTCCAGTCACCTACCTTAGTGTCTACTCATAAAGTAAACACACATGCTATACAACATCAGTCCTCACTTGAGATTTTGTTCTGAGATTAGCACTACAGCAACACTGAATACATTTATCATGAAACATTATTAACTATCTTCCAAAGACTAGAGGTACTTTATTTTTTTTAAATAGGTATCAAACCTTTGTCTGTCTTTTAAGTTTATTTATTTATTTTTTTAGTAATCATTACAACCAACATGAGGCTCTAATTCATAATCCCGAGATCAAGAGTCACAAGCTCTTCTGACTGAGCTAGCCAGGCGTCAGGCATTCCTACAGGTACTATTTTAAACAATGCATTCAATTTTGTTTTTCTGTACAGATCTCTTGATGTTTTCCTCTGGACTCAAAAAGAAAAAAATGTTAATTTCAATGAGGCTATTACTCAAAAGCTGAAAAATATCTATCATTCCTTCAAATCAGGTGTAAATTCAGATACCATCTTTTTAGACAAAACGTTCCTGACCACTCAATCCACACATCCACTCCTCACTCCCTCTTTTCTCTTCTTCTTAGAAATTACTCACTTTCTGCAATTAACCATGCTTACTGACTTTATCCTTTCCCCCAACCAATTAGACTTACGGCTCTAAAAACAAGCTTCTCATCTGCCCTGTTCACCAGTATATCCTCAATGCCTAGAACATTAACTAGCACACAGGAGCTATTCAGTATTGTTAACTGAATGACCACAAGAAGGAATCATCTATAGTATAAGTTCTTCCAGAAACAACTTCTTCTTGAATACAGTTCCCCCCAAAAATAAAAAACATTTAGAAATGGTGTCTTCAGGGGGCACCTGGGTGGCTCAATCAGTTGAGCGTCCAACTCCTGATTTTGGCTCAGGTCATGATCTCGGAGTTCTAGGATCGAGCCCCGAGTCAGGTGCTCAGCAGGGAGTCGGCTTGAGATTCTCTCACTCCCTCTCTGCTTCTCCCCCACATGAGATCCCTCCATCTCTCTCTAAAATAAATAAATAAATCTTAAAAAAAAAAAATGGTATCTTCAGTTCCTTTATAACTTCTGGAACTCAGAGCTCTGCTTACTTGCTTCTTGATGTTTTAGCTTATCCCTTGCCTACAGATCTGTTTGTTATCAGCTCCCAGACCTGCACTGCTAAAAAGAAAAATCTCCAGTCTCATTCTTCCTATGACAATAAAGAGGCAAAACAAATCTAAAACACAATGGACTAAACACAAAAGATTGGTCATTTTTTAAGATCTCCAAGTGGTATATTGTAAAAGAGGTCTTAATACTTACGAAAGGCTTTGTCTATTCTCCATCCATTTGTTTTCTCTTCACGTTTAAATTTATTCTGTTAATAAAAGAAAAAAAACCTATAGTAATTTTCTCCCATTAAAAAAGTGAAGATTAGGGGCACCTGGGTGGCTCAGTCATTGGGCATCTGCCTTCGGCTCAGGTCATGATCCCAGGGTCCTGGGATCGAGCCCCATATTGGGCTCCCTGCTCAGCGGGAGGCCTGCTTCTCCTTCTCCCACTCCCCCTGCTTGTATTCCTGCTCTCGCTATCTCTCTCTGTCAAATAAATAAATAAAATCTTAAAAAAAAAAAAAAAAGTGAAGATTACAGAGGTGCCTGGGTGGCTCATTGGCTAGGCCATCAGCTCAGGTCATGATCTCAGGGTCGTGAGATGAAGCCCTGCTGAGACTCCACACTGTGCATAAAGCCTGCTTGAGATTCTCTCTCTCTCTCTCTCTCTCTCTCTCACACACATTCCCTCTGCCCCTCCCCCTTGCTCACACATGCATTTTTGTGTGTCTGTCTCTCTAAAAAAATTAAAAAGTGGGGCACCTGGGTGGCTCAGTCAGTTAAGCACCTGCCTCCGGCTCAGGTCATGATCCCAGGGTTCTGGGATCAAGCCCCACGTCAGGATCCCTGCTCAGTGGGGGGAGCCTGCTTCTCTCTCTCCCTCTACTGCTCCCCATGCTTATGCTTTCTCTGTCTCTCTCTCTCTCAAATGAATAAGTTTTTTAAAATCTTTTAAAAAAAAAATAGGGATGAAGATTTATACTGAGCTCCCTGAACCTCCTTATAATCAACAACATAAATCAGCAATGGAAGCTAAGTTTACAGAGAATACAAAAAAATATAGTCAATTAGCCTGGTAACAGATCAAACTGTAATCAATCAAGCTAACCAGTATTAGCTTTTTAAAAACTAATATATTCACATCAAGTTAAACATCTTATGTTATTATTCTAATGTTTGTTATGACATGGAGGAAAGACTGTAAAGAAACAACTAAGCAAATTTTTGAGTCAGGCAGTTTATCTTTAGAGCCTTCTTTATATTAAGGCACATTTCTTGATTTTCTGAGCACCAAAGATCACATCATTCTCAGCTGAACACCAGGTTAAGATGGAGATGGTTAAAGTTTAAGGTTCCATCCAAAAGTCATTATGAAGTCTGAGAGTATAAGCCTGTGTTTGAGAATGTCAAAAATGTATGCATATCCTGGAGGAGCAAATAATCACTAATCTCTCCCTTCTATAAATCAGTAGTCTAAAAGCTTTCGTTGAAAATACAAAAATCAAACTTTTTATTGGAAAAAAATAGAGCAAAATTGCACAAAACAAAGAAGCGCTTCGTGGTGCCCTTCTTCCCTCTGAAAAAGTCTAACCACTAACCTGACTTTAAAAGAACTCACTTTCTTGCCTTTCCTTACTGTTTATCATTCAAGGGCACATATTTAAACTCTTTAGTTTAACCTTGCCCATTTTTTAAAAACTTCATAGGACTTTAACATATTTTTATCTATAGGTTATCCTTCTTTTCCAGTCTTTATTTTCTTCATAAAACTTATTACCAAGTAACATCAAACTTTCCAAAGATGATCATCTTTCTCCTATAAAGATTATATTATTCTTTAAATGTCTCCTCAAAAGTTACCTCCATAAGGCTATCATCACTAAATTAAACATCCTAAGAGAAATGCCCATCAGCTTTAGGCATTATTCAATTTTAAAATATTACTACACGATATCTCACCTAAATGAGAATTGAGAACAATTTAAAACATTTTAAAAAATGTATTGTTATTTCACTGAATTTATAGGCAGGAACTATCCCAGACTAAATTCCATGATTGTAAAATAAATCCCATTATATTCACCTCTAACGCTGATAAAGTAACTGGTTACAGGCTTACTCAACACATCCAACCACACCAAAAATAACTTTACCACTAACAAAATAAATGAATCAACTATTTCCAACTCTGGTTGGAATAGACAATAGCAAGAGCAAAACTACAACTCCACATTTCCAGACAGAATGGAAACATTTAAGATGTGCCAAAGTTCACTCTAACTCTCTGACTGGGCTACATTTCCTAAACAATGAAAAGGAAATAAAGGCCAAAGGGAGCAGAACTCTCACTGAGCCAAGGAGGTAGAGAATCTCGGGGTTCTAGAGAAAAGAGAGCTATTTAAAAGGAGAGCCTCACAAGCCTAGTAGAAGTATCCCATGGGTCCTTATTCTATATCTGGGTTCCACATGCCCAAAGCATGAAGCCTAAGAGAGAACAACTCCTCCAGGAATGAGAGCAGAAGAAAGATACTAGCAGTCACATAACACAGTGAGGTGATAGAATTCTAGCCCACACAAATGGAAAGTTAACACCCAAACATTTACTCCAGACACCAGAAAAGCCACCTGTTAGAGATAAGGACCACAGTCTTAGAGCAGCCTTTCTCAATTGGGGTTCTAGCAGGAGAATTAAACCCTAATGCCCTAAGGCATCCACTATATCTAATGAATTACCTTCTCTCCTGTACACTTAGAACGGTACTAATATGGCGGTCCTTGGAGAACACAGAAAACAGTAATTCAAATTATTTTCTATGATTCAGATGAGAAACCTAGAATAAGGACCAGTCTAGATCTGCCTTATTAAAGCCTAAAACCAAGCCTTGAAAGGCAAAGGAGAGTTGGGAGGACATTAGCTACCTTTTAGAATAAAATAACATCCTTTAAAGGAGAAAAACAAACATAATCTAGACATTATCAAACATACCAACCAGTGTCTAGTACTCAATTAAAAAAACTCCGTAAGACATGAGAAAAGATAGAAAAATGTGATACACAAGGAAATAAAAGGAGACTCAAAAGAAATAGATCAACATGACAAAGATGTTGAAATCAGTAGACAAGAAAGTTAAAGCACCTATTATAAATATGTTCAATGATTTAAAGGCAAATCTACAATGAACAGAGAGAGAAATCTCGGAAGAAAGGAAACTAAGAAAAATAACCAAGTGGAAATTACAGAAATGAAAAATATGAGAAATGAAGCATTCACTGAATGGGCTTATCTGCAGATTGAAGAAAGCAGAAGACAGGGTCAGTCAACTTGTGAACACAATAATGGAAACTAACCAATACAAAAAAAAAAATCAGAAAAACAGAGCTTTAGTAACCTGAAGTATAATGTTATGCATACTAACACACATTAAGTGGAGTCCCAGAGAGCAAGAACAAAGTGGAAAAAATATTGAAAAAACACTATCCCTGGGCAAATCATAATCATACTGTTGAACACCAGAGTTAAAAATATCTCGGGAACAGCCACAGAAAAACAATTTATCACATACAAGGGAAGAAAAACATAAATATGACTGACTCTTCATCAGAAATACTGGAAGCCAATGAACAATGGAATGACAATTTTAAAACACTGAAAGGATAAACTGTCAAACCACCTGCATATCCAGCAAAAACATCCTGCAAAAGTAAAGCTGAAATAGAGACCTTCAGATAAATCAAAATTGAGAGAATTTTTCAACAGCTGACCTGCCATTCAGACCTACAAGAAGAAATGAAAAACATCAAAATTGGTGGCTAAATATGAAACATGGCTACATATTAAAACTAGTTTCTTTTTTCTGCTCAATTTCCTTTAAAGATAAAAAACTTTAGGCCAAAATAAGTTGGACATAAAACTGGGTTATGTAAAAGTGAAATACAGAATAGCACGAAAGATGAAGGGTAAATAGAATATACCTTTAAGAGTTTATTACTTGTGCAGTATGAAGTGTAAAGAGTAAAGTGGTACAACAGAGAAAATAAAAAATATTAAAATTATCTGAATAACCCAAAAGGAGGCAGCAAATGAGAAGTGAAAAACAGATGGGATAAGTGGAAAATATTGAGATGGTAGACTTAAATCCAGTCATATCAATTATTACATTAAAGTAAATGAACTAAGTTATTATGTGGAAATGTACAATAGACACTTTGTCTTATTTTTATCAAAGGTCAAATAAGAATTCAATGAACACTTCCTCATCTCTGTCAGAAATGCCATCTATAATAAAATTAAATAAAAAGGTAGAGTGTCAGACTGGACAAATTGCTGGAGCCACTACAGAAAACAGTGTGGATGTTGCTCAAAAAAACTAAAAATAAAGGGGCACCTGGGTGGCTCAGTTGGTTAAGCGACTGCCTTCGGCTCAGGTCATGATCCTGGAGTCCCAGGATCGAGTCCCACATCGGGCTCCCTGCTCAGCGGGGGGTCTGCTTCCCCTTCTGCCCTCTTCCCTCTCGTGCTGTCTCTCATTCTCTCTCTCTCAAATAAATAAACAAAATCTTTAAAAAAAAAAAAAACTAAAAATAAAATTATCATATGATACAGCAATTCTACTTCTGGATCTTTTTTTTTTTTTTTAAAGATTTTATTTATTTATTTGAGAGAGAGAATGAGATAGAGAGAGCATGAGAGGGGGGAGGGCCAGAGGGAGAAGCAGACCCCCCGCTGAGCAGGGAGCCCGATGCGGGACTCGATCCCGGGACTCCAGGATCATGACCTGAGCCGAAGGCAGACGCTTAACCGACTGAGCCACCCAGGCGCCCTCTCTCTACTTCTGGATCTTTACCTGAAGGAATAAAATCACTATCTCGAAAAGATACAGTATCCTCATGTTCAATGCAGCATTATTTACAACAGCCAAGACAAACTACTGTACAGTGACAAATGAATAAAGAAAATGTGGCACATAGGTGTGTGTATGTGTGTATAGGAATATTATTCAGCCATAAAGAAATCCTGCCATTTGCAACATCATGAATGGACACTAAAGCATTGTGTTAAGTGAAATAAATCAGAGAAAGACAAATGATGTATTATCAATTCAACAACATACTAAAAATGAATGCACCCAATAAAAGAACTTCAATATACATGAACTTCAATACACATCAAAAAGTGATAGATATAAACAAAGAAACAGGCAAATCTATAATCATGGTTGCAGATGTCAATTCTCTCAGTTAACTGATAGAACTAGGTAACACATCCAACAACTACAGAGTACACACTCATTTCAAGTGCACCAGGAATACTGACTAAGATAAGTACAACAGGTTTTAAAATAAATCTCATTAAATTTCAGAAAGATGGAAATCTTACAGATTGCTATTTGACATTCACAATGGAATTAAGTTAGAAAATAGTAAGATATTTAGCTATGTCCCAAATATTACGAAATTAAACAACACACTTCTAAATAACTTACATGTAAGGTAAGAAATCACAAGGAAAACCAGACAGTGTTTTTAACTGAATAATGAAAACAACCTATCAAAATTTATGAAATGCAAGTAAAGCCGTGCTCAGATGAAAACGTACAGCTTTAAATGTCTAACTAGAAAAGTAAAAGGGCTTATAATCAATCTAAATTTTCATCTTAAGAAGCTAGAAAAAGAGAAAATTAAAGGCAGAGTAAATAGAAGAAAGGAAATGTTAAGTTAAAAAAAATGAAAATACACACACAATTGAAAACATATAGCTAAAAGTTGGTTCATTAAAAAGATTTTTGGAAGTCAAAGTACCCTTAGCAAGAAAAGGGAAAAAAAAGGGAGAGAGAGAGAAGGAAAACATCAATTATCAATGAAAGAGGACTATCTACCACACATTAAAAATTTCAGTAAACAGTATGAAAACTTCATACCTATAAATTCAACAGCTTAGTATCAAAACTGACACAAGACAAAACTGAAAATCTGAGTATACCTATAGGTATTAAAGAAATTGAATTTATAATCAAAATTCTTCCTGCAAAGAAAATTACAGGCTCAGATGGTTTCACTGTTGAATTCTATCAAACATTAAAGGAGAAATACCACTAATCTTAAATTTGTTCACATAAAAGAGGAAACACTTCCCAACTCATTTTCTATGACCAGCATAATCCTAGTTCCAAAACATTTTGGACAAAGACATTAAAAAAAAATTACAAAATATCCCTCATGAACAAAAATGCAAAATAACCCTCAAGAAAATACAGTAAAATTCAACATACAAAAAGAATAATACAAGTTTGGTTCAACACTTGAAAATCAATATAACTGACTAGTCCATTTTCACTTTTCTATACTTTGCCCAAAGACCTGTTGGAACTATACTAAACTTAGGGGAGGAGTCTAAATAATTTTTGAGAGAAATAGTCTAGTGACAAACTCATCATTAATTACTCAGATCAGAAAGCTCCCCTAGATAATCAATTTCTAGTGTTAGGGCGCCTGGGTGGCTCAGTTGGTTAAGCGACTGCCTTCGGTTCGGGTCATGATCCTGGACTCCTGGGATCGAGTCTCACATCAGGCTCCCTGCTCGGCAGGGAGTCTGCTTCTCCCTCTGACCTTCCCCTCGTCATGCTCTTTCTCTCTCTCACATTCTCTCTCTTTCTCAAATAAATAAAATCCTAAAAAAAAAAAATTTCTAGCTTTAACATTTTGTTTTCTTTACAAAGATCAACATTAGAAAAGGAACATAAATAATATAAACAATTCTTCATCTTTTGCAGAAATAGAACGACCATTACACTGTACATGGTCCACAGGCGAAGGATCCATGCCTGGTCTAGTTCAAGAAAAAAAAATCTATCCTAATATTCTTTTAATTAATGAAGAAAAAAACCCATGGTTGAATAAGATCTCATCATAAAATGGAAATGCATTACAGCAACATAGCGTGCACTCAAATGCACTTGATCCCAGGAAACTTGTAATTAAGTTTCTCGCAAAAAGAACAATAAAACAGAGAATGCTCATTCTTTCAGGCATATTAAAGCACTAATTTACACCACTGTTGTTAATAGTGTCCCTCACTGTCTAAAAAGTTAAGATAGCCTAGGAAAACAATGGTTAGTTCAGATAAAGAGAATTATTTAACTTACCATGCTTCTCTCCATGCCTTCCAAGGAAATTCAGAAACACATTGTGTTCAGAAGCTATCCTTAACCCAAATATTCTGGTACATTTATCTTCTCTCCTCATTACTTAGCTCTTCTTTTATCTTAATTTCTTTGGTTTTATTGGTACTCCCTCAAATCCATTTTAGAAGTGGGCAACATATAAATAATATGTTAAAACTAAGGAGACTCTACTCATATTACAATCAATATCTCATTACTTTCTGAGCTATACAAGGGGAAAGATCTACCCAAAACATTGTAGTGAAAAAGGATGGACTGAGATTTAAATAAAAGTTAAAAAAAATAATATTTGTAATTTTTGGACCTTTTCCAATCAATGAATGTAATGGGTTTACTTTACCTTAATTTCTATCCTTGCTCTGTGAGGAAAAAGCTGTCCGATCATAGAAAAGTCAGTTCCTACCATGCTGATGGCTAAAAAAAACATATCTGTTTCTGTAAAAATAAAAGATTTAGAAAGAATGAAAATTAATCTCAGTATGTCAGAGGAAAAAATCTTAGATTAAGTATACATTTTGAGTTAAAAATAAATTTGAGAGTACTTAATAGTATTTAGGAAATCTTCAATCAATTTTATTGCAAAGATGGGGTGCCTGGGTGGCTCAGTTGGTTAAGCGACTGCCTTCGGCTCAGGTCATGATCCTGGAGTCCCAGGATCGAGTCCTGCATCGGGCTCCCTGCTCAGCAGGGAGTCTGCTTCTCCCTCTGACCCTCCCCCCTCTCATGTGCTCTCTCTCTCTCATTCTGTCTCAAATAAATAAATAAAATCTTAAAAAAAAAAAATTTTATTGCAAAGAACTTCATGAATCTCAAACATCTCTAAACTTTTATACAGGAACATGATAAAAGAAATTTGTATGTTCATACCAAAGCAGCTGGAATATTAAAAAAAAAAAAAAAGACGACTACAATAACATTCTGCCTTTCTGGTGTCAAAGTGACCAAACTGTCAGTCACAGCCAGTATATTACTGCTTTAATGGAAGCAACTGAGCTGTGCTAATTAGTATGTGAAAGAAAGTGGCTAGAAAAACACATAAGAAACTACTAATAGAAGTAACCTCAACAGAATAGGATTGCAGAAGTCAAAGGAGGGAAGTATAGAATCTTTCTGGTTGCCCCGTATTATTCTGTTGTGTTTAATTTCTTTTCCCAAAACAACTTACATTATTTTTATTAAGAATAAGCAATACCATTCAGTAGGTATTACATGCTTTTTTAACAGCCTAATTTTTACCTTTACAAACCTTATTATACAATGAAGGTATAACATTATTATGAGTATTAAAAATATAAATAATTTTCCACAAAAATTTTCTTTTTTATACAGGGATTTGACAGAGAGGAATATTCCTAAAAACATTACTAAGATAAAGCCAGAGATATAGTTCTATGGTATCGGGAGAGGGACCCCACTGGAAGGTGCCAATAAAATTAGCTAAAGAGAAAATAACAAGGTTTGTGTTTTATTTACTTACAGAAAATTATTCACTTTATTTCAAATAAATAACCTACACAATTTAAATGAAAATTAGTGGGGCACCTGGTGGCTCAGTCATTAAGCATCTGCCTTCGGTTCAGGTCATGATCCCAGGGTCCTGGGATCGAGTCCCACATCGGGCTCTTTGCTCAGTGGGGAGCCTGCTTCTCCCTCTCCCACTCCCCCTGCTTGTGTTCCTGCTCTCGCTAACTCTCCCTCTCTGTCAAATAAATAAATAAATTCTTTAAAAAAAAAATTAAAAAATAATAAATGAAAATTAGTTACCTTTATTTGACCATGGTTTAGAATAATAGTTCTTCCTAAAGCTGGAATATGTAGTTGTAGAACCACGCTCAAATATGGGGTCATTTTCCTCAACCACACAGGGGCCTTTTGTCCTTAAAACTTCTACAGTTAAACTGAAAAAGACACATTTTTAAATAGATCTGCACTAAAAACAGAGAAAAATAATAAATGATATCTGAATAGTTATATTTTGAAATTTACCATGGCAGAATCATATCAAAAGTATAACATATGAGGTATGCATATTTTCTAAGAATCTGCTAATTTTCATTTAAAATGTGATTGCCAAGGAATAAAAATAAATGCTAACATTTTTCCAAAATCTTTAACAGCAATATAAAATTTACACATTATCTTTGGGCCACCAAAAAATTATTTGTTTTATTAACTTATGAATGTCTCCTATATTTAATATATATTTTATCATGCTAGACCCAGCAGAAAATATTGAGAAATATAAGTATTTGATATTTATGTTCTATGTTCCTATACACAAAGCAGTTCAATACTTTTAACTATTTAATGACCAGTAAAATCATCATCACAATATAAAACACCCAAAAACAACTACTAATAGTATTGCATTAATGTTTAATTATCACAGAATTTTATATGCTATAAAAAGATTTTTTAACTAACTAAACTGTCGGAAGACTTTCTATCCCCCTTTTTTTTTACTTACTACCTATGAATTTATCTTCTTTTTAAAAAAACATACTTTGGACAAACAACAAATTCCGCAATGCCAAATTTGAAAAATTTAATGTTATAACTGAGAAATTAAACTACAAGGTGAATTAAACCTTGTCATAACAGAAATCACAGAATATTAAACCTATGATTCATTGCATTTTCATTACTTATTACCAAACAACAAAACATGATATTAGTTAATAATATGAAAACCTGAATTTTGACTTCAAGATTGAATCAATTTTTGAAATCCATCATCAGTAGAGGCCAGCATATGATTAGTTCAGTAGCTCATCCCAATTACCAGTAAAGTCAGTAAACAATGGTGGTAAGTTAATGGATGATAGATCAGAAGTACCAATCTTTTCATACAAAACATAGCATAAAAATTCCTAAAAATTATAAATTAATCTAACTCACTTTTCCATTTACAATACCCATTAGAAAAATACAAATATCAGTTTCTAAGTGACAATGACTGATGTAGAAACTCTCTCTCTCATTAAACAAAGCACATTTGTTCTGAGGTTTGAAAACCACAGTCTTTTTTTTTAACTTACCTTTCTTCATCCAAAATAATGGAACCATCTTCTGCCACTTTTACTCGAGGAACCAGCAATGGCCCGTCATCTACCTCTTCTTCTAGTTCTTCATTATCTGCCGTATCAGGAGTACTCTTACCTTCTTGCCTACTAAATGTAAAGATAGGTTAATTCATATATCCTTGCAAAGAAGTATTTTCTGGGGGCGCCTGGGTGGCTCAGTCGTTAAGCGTCTGCCTTCGGCTCAGGTCATGATTTCAGGTCCTGGGATCGAGCCCCGCATCGGGCTCCCTGCTCCGCGGGAAGCCTGCTTCTCCCTCTCCCACTCCCCCTGCTTGTGTTCCCTCTCTCACTGTGTCTCTCTCTCTGTCAAATAAATAAATAAAATCTTTAAAAAAAAAAAAAGTATTTTCTGAATACTACGAACTTGTGAAGTAAGTTACTTCAAATCCTACTTTCTATTTATTTCCAACTTTCCCTATAACCTAATTGAAAATATTACATGTTAAGGACAGGGCTATAAGAATTTCTCTGATTTTATCCGGTAGCACTTAGTAAAAAGCTTTCACTCACTTTTGAAAATAGAGGAACAAAGTCTCATCTTTTCTGTCTCAACAGAGTATCAGATAAACCAAACTGATACTCATCTTTTCTGCCTCAACAGTATCAGATAAACCAAATAGATAATGGGTAATTAACAACAACAAAAAAACCCTTATAGTTATAAAGCATTAGTTTCCAGACCATTTTATTAGCCCTTCATAACAATCCTTGGGCATTAGTATTTTCCCTTTTCTCTTAAGATTTTTAAAATTTAGGGGTGCCTGGGTGGCTCAGTCATTAAGCGTCTGCCTTCGGCTCAGGTCATGATCCCAGGGTCCTGGGATCGAGCCCCGCATCGGGCTCCCTGCTCGGCTGGAAGCCTGCTTCTCTCTCTCCCACTCCCTCTGCTTGTGTTCCCTCGTTCGCTGTGTCTCTCTCTGTCAAATAAATAAAATCTTTAAAAAAAAAAAAAAAGATTTTTAAAATTTATTTATTTGAGAGAGAGAGAGAGAGCATGAGAGGAGGGGAGGGAGAGGGAGAAGCAGGCTCCCCACTGAGCAGGGAGCCCAATGCAGGGCTTGATCCCAGGATCCCAGGACCATGACCTGAGCTAAAGGCAGATGCTTAACCAACTAAGCCACCAGGTGCGCCAAGCGTTACTATTTTCAAACCCATTTGAGGTCTGCAGTAGATAAATAATCTTTGCTCTAGATTACACAACAGTAAAGGCAGACCAAGAAGCTAAATACAGTTTTCCAGATAGTAACTCTGAATCCCATATACCTTCCATTCAACTACATGGTCTCCTTAAGGTTTTACAGAAGCAAACATAATCTGTAAAAATACAACCTATTACTAAAGTCTGAGAATTCTGCTTTAAAACAATATAAATTCTAAGCAGAATAGCAATCATTACTTAATAACCTTTGAAGTAGGGGCGCCTGGGTGGCTCAGTTGGTTAAGCGACTGCCTTCGGCTCAGGTCATGATCCTGGAGTCCCGGGATCGAGTCCCACATCAGGCTCCCTGCTCAGCAGGGAGTCTGCTTCTCCCTCTGACCCTCCTCCCTCTCATGCTCTCTGTCTCTCATTCTCTCTCTCGCAAATAAATAAAAAATTTAAAAAAAATAAATAAATAACCTTTGACGTAACAACCAGAAAATCCCAATGTTTCTGGCAATTTTCCATAATCCCCTCCATCTTGAATTACAAAACTACAATAACTTCCCAGGAAGCCTCTTGGAGACATTTCCTACTAGTAAGTGACCATTACAGTGCAGTGTAGAAGGCAACAAGAAACTTGTACAAAAAAAAGACTCTCTAGTGGCATCAAAACTATAAAAAGAAAGGAAAGGAAAAAGAAAAATATATACATGCTTGTTTAGAGAGACACAGAATGGAACTAGAATGATACGTTAAAAAATCAGTAACATTTGTTGCCTCCACAGAGGAACAAGATGACAGAAAAACAGATTTGGAACACTTTTCTCAGTATACTTTTGTTCCGTGTGGTTTTTATACCATTGTATTATATTATTATTCTAAAACAAAACAAAATCCTTTTTAATTCTAAAAGCTTTAACCGAAATCATACCACTGGCCATTTCCATATATAATACACAAACAGTGTGAACCTTTCATTTTGATTTAAATCAGGCATTAACTTTTATTCTTGTTATTCTATTTAAACATTCCTATCACATGTAACTTGACTGTAACAAAAAACATTATTTGATTTCATTTTTTAAAAACTCTACCCACCAAAGAATTTATTTAAAGAAAACAGTAAGATAAATGCTTACTCTCTTGTCTGGACTGGCGTCAATGATTTTTCAGTTTTCTTTTCTTGCTCCAGTGAAGAACTAACAAATAAATAACATTTGTTTTTAAATATGTAAAAAGATTTAATATTTAATATAAAAAATACTTTTAAGTAATTTACACATGTCTCTTCTATCCATCAGCAAGAAAGAAATTATTTTAACTTGCTTTTTTTTTTAAATGATACACCATAACATCATTATTAATGACAGTGTGTGGTCCAAGAGTCAATTTCTCAGTCAAAAATTTTGTCATCAAGTATAAATAATTTGCTATGCCGTAAGTACAGAATGTTTTTACTCTCTAATTCCTTAGTGAAGGGAGACTCTCAGTCCTGAGGCCTAAAGCAACCTACACGTGGCTTTTCTCTATGTCAAATAACACAAAACCTAGGTTTTTGGCCCTTCCTTCAATAGGCCAACCTGAAAAAGGCTATACTGAAAACATGCCACTATTCCTACATCCACCTGCTAAACCATAAAGAACATAACACTGAAATTTATTATAAACCGTCTGCTTCTCCAGGCTAACTTTGATTAAAGAAGCTTTGTTCTTGGAGGATTTGTTAATCAAATGCCACTACATTTAATTAGGAGGTAGGGCAAAGAAATTAGACCATTCCTTTAGAATCAGGTTATAGTGTACATGAAAGAGAATCTGTAATACGGATTAGAGAAAAATTGTTTAGTTGGTTTTACAACAACTTAGTAAGAAAAGAAACTTATTTTTTAATTTCAGAGGTAAAGGATACCATCCCAAGAGAGCAGTTACGTGAAATACCACTAAATTTTGTTAAAAAATTCTCTCTAAAAGAACATCGTATGTGCTATAAATTTTTTCAACATGCTTTTGGAAAACAGTGAACCTCTACTCTAAAAGTGATACTTAAATCACTACATACTCAAAGAAAGGAAAAGTAAAGTTTACTTACGTCATTGGATTGTTATCTGGCAGGTAATATATGAAATCTCTCATAGTCATTTTTGAACGATCTGGTGGCTTCTGACTTTCATTTATGGCATATTTGTTTTTCCATTGCTTCTAGACACACAAACACACACAAAGATCCACTTTTATTTTACAAATACAGAAGAATTTCACATGTACTATACTCCAAGGTACAGCTCACTGTTGCATTCATTCCAAGTGATTTAATATTATTCCTACCACAATTATTCCTAATTTAAGGAAAAATTTTCTAAAGTGAATATTAAAAAGTTGTAGCACAACAAGGAACCTTAAAAACTGAAGTGTCTAGGACTGGACAAAAGCTCAATGTATAAACCTTACAAATGTCTTCTAACGAAAAGAGTTTACTAAGAATTTATAAACATACAGCTTTTGTTTACCCTGTAGTGATCTGGATTTGTGAATTTTGTAAAATTCTTGAAGCAAATGTTTAATTTTTTAATTCCACAGAATAAATTTACCTAAGCAGATTCAATAAACATAGAACATTCTGAAAGACTTCAATTTTAGAGGATATAGATTCAAATCCCACTGATGTCTGACACAAAGCAAGTAACCTCTATGAGCCTATTTCTGTCTGTGTAAAATAGTGATATCTACTTCACAAATGTGATAGAATTAAATAACAAATATAAAGCACCATGCTAAGTGCCTTAAAAGGGCATTCTGTAATTAAAAATAAGAGCTGACATGTATTTGCCAGACACTAGTCTAAATGTGTTTTACATGTATAAACTCATCCAATCTTTACAACCCTCCAGTGAGATACATACTATCATCAGTCTTATTTTGCAGATGAGGACACAGAAAAATTAAATTGTGCAAGTTCACATAGTAAGGGATTACTCCCAAGGTTCAAATCTTAAGTATCTAACTGCAGATTTACATGCTTCACTATTGGTACAGTGCCCTCTTGGAAAAATAATCAAACTTCAAGATTAAAAAGAAGATGGACAAAAAAAAAAAAAAAGATGGACTCTACTATACACATACGAGCATATTTTTCCCATTTATAATTTCCATATTGTCAACTTAGAAAATATTATCAATTCATTTTGCTCAAGTATACTTGTCTTAATTCAAATAAATATAACTCATGTCACTTGGACATCATGAAAAATCAGATTGAAGGCTTATTTTATAAATATGCTTTGTATACATTTCTATGTATGTATATGTACAGAACTTCTACTTGTGGCCTTCACCAAAAACAATGAAAAATATAGAGGAATATATAAAAATTAACATAGTGGGGAAAAAAAGCTTATTAAGTCCATTGGGCTTATTAATCACTTAACAAAAAGGATATTCACTGATCAATTACAGACCTACCTGTACCCCTGAAACAAATAATACACTATATGGTAATAATAAAAACAAAAAGGATATTGATTATGCTCCATTAAATGCTATAGATATTTTTACTCCAAATGATGCCTTATTAACATAAAAACAGAATTCTAGCAGAGACCAGTCAAAATGTGATTTTTGTCTCCCTTACCTTCTCTTTTCTTAATTCTTCTTTTAACATTTCTCTTAGTTTCTGGGCTTTATATAATCGGTATCTGTCTGAACATGGCTGTTTCTCTTTTGTTGAAACAGGGTTTGGTTGTGGAACTTCTTGATTAACTGTAGATAAGGGATGAGATTCTGAAGGAACATTGACACCAGGCTTAACCAGAGTAGGAGTACTTGATATTCTCTTTCTTCTCTGTGAAACAGTAGAGGAAGATTTACTGGATTCTTCAACATAATTCTCACTGTCAGTCTTTTCATCACTGTTGAAATTTTAAAAAAAGAAAAAAAAGGGGGCACCATGGATCTTTCATATTCTAGTTTCAAAAAACTAACGTGGTGAAAATCTAGAACAGTAGAATCTCATTATTAAAAAAAGTCAATGACTTGAAATATACATCAATCACGACAGAGATAAATAAAAATTTTATTTAGTAAATGTTTTTAACAGATATATAAGTTCTAAAAAAAGGCTGTTGTTTTTTTTTTAACTTCCCTTACGGCAATAGAACATATTATTTCATGCTCATGCTAACTCTTTTAAGAAAACAAAAGGCCAAGTTCGAAATTAAAGCTTAATTACCCTATTTTGAACTACTGCCAATTGTTTTTCTTTATAATCTATACTGACATCCCACTGAACTGATCTAAATTACTGAAATTTTACTCTATCAACCTGAGATCAGTCAAACCAAACATACAAAACTTCAAACTTCTAAAATATCTCTACTGCAGTATTTGAGAATATACATTTAGCTACATTAATCAAACCAAATATTGTCTGAGGCAGAAATCATTTATCTTTTGTTGGTAACTAGTTACACAGCTACCAAACTCCTCACTCAAAAAAAGTACTCAGTCACTCCAAATTACATATTAGGTATAGCTCAGATTGGATACACATATTTCAGGAATGGCCTGAAAGCAAATTAAGTCAAGAAGACAGAGGGTATAAGAATTAAAAGGACTCAGGGCACCTGGGTGGCTCAGTCGGTTAAGGGTCTGCCTTGGTCTCAGGTCATGATCCCAGAGTCCTGGGATGGAGTCCTGCATCAGGCTCCCTGCTCAGCAGGGAGCCTGCTTCTCCCTCTGCTTGCTGCTCTCCCTACTTGTGCACGCTCTCTCTCTCTCTGACAAATAAAAAATAAAATCTTAAAAAAATAATAAAAATTTTTTTAAAAAAGTGGAAAACGCCTAGACCTATAGAATAACCTTTCCAAGAAATCTCCATTTTTTTTTGAAGTTTATTTATTTTTTTTAGTAATCTCTGCACTCAGTGTAGGGCCCAAACAACCCCAAGATCAAGACTCGCGTGCTCTTCGGACTAAGTCAGCCAGGCACCCAAAGAAATCTCCAATTTAAATTCTTATCTCAGCCTTTATAACATGATACATGCACCATGTGCATTTCACCCAATTATGCTGAAACCATAAGGACAAAACATACATCCTATGTTTTACAACTGCAAAAACCCACAAAAAAGAAAAACAGAAGGTAAAAAAAACAAATATACTCCCTAAATGCCAACTCTAAGAAACTAAATATCCTCAACCTCAAATGTCTCAAGACTACAGAACCTGAGTAATTTATTAAATTATCAAACAGCACGTACTTATATGTAGTTAACAGGATCTGGGCAAACTTTATTAATAGTGACTGATATTTGTATTTCTTTTTTTAGGAGAAATTTTGAAAAAGTATTCATATAAGAAACTTGGAGATTACTAAGCATCACTAAGCTAGCAAAATAACACCCTATACCCAGCACCAGTATAGGCCAACAAAGTTTGGCCAAAAAGAAAGGGATAAAATTTTCACCTTCCTGTCAGAGCATACAGAGAATTTATACCATCTCATTGTCATTTAATAGGGTCGGGTTTAATTGCTTTCCTCACGTTCATATTACAGAAACAGAGGTTATTAGTAGCCCAACTTGTCTTAACTTAATTACTTTAATTAGTACCATCGCATTTATTTTTTTTTTAAGATTTTATTTATTTATCTGAGAGAGAGAGAATGAGAAAGAGCACATGAGAGGGGGGAGGGTCAGAGGGAGAAGCAGACTCCCTGCTCCATGCGGGACTCGATCCCGGGACTCCAGGATCATGACCTGAGCCAAAGGCAGTCGCCTAACCAACTGAGCCACCCAGACGCCCCCATCGCATTTATTTTAATGATAAATAACTTTTGTAGGCAACTATTCTGTCATGTCCTATGCAAGATAGTTTATGTCAGTTTTTTCTAAACTCCACAATAACTCTCCAAAGCGTGTAATATTATCTCCATTTTACAGTAAGTAAGTTCTGCCTGGCCAAGTCTAATAAACTGTTAAATTAAGAAAGAAGTCCTGGGGGCGCCTGGCTGCCTCAGTTGGTTGGGCGACTGCCTTCGGCTCAGGTCATGATCCTGGAGTCCCGGGATCGAGTCCTGAATCAGGCTCGCTGCTCGGCAGGGAGTCTGCTTCTCCCTCTGACCCTCCTCCCTCTCATGCTCTCTGTCTCTCTCAAATAAATATATAAAATCTTTAAAAAAAAAAAAAAAGAAAGAAAGAAGTCCTGAATCCAAATGTGGTACTGGCACATGCTTTTCCCTTCACAAAACATGGCCACTATAAAGGGGCATGCCATCAAATCAAAGCAAGTAACCACATCTCCCTTCCACTGACTCGAATCAGCAGAACCAAAGTAACATTGGTCTTTTAAGAATAAATGAATGTTTTAAAAATTTTAAAAACTATTTAACCTCCTCAAAGTACTCCGGAAGAATAAAAATTACGGTAAAGAATTCTAAGCTAATGAACATTACCACGTGTGGATACTTTTCACTTCAAAACTGTTACATGTGGATTCTTCCCACCACCTCTTGAAGACACGGTCCCCACCCCGAGAATCTACAAACCTTAACAAAATCCCCATTTGCCACACCTTGTGGACAGAGCGACAAACTGCAGTTGAGAGTAGGTTCATAGGGCCTCAACTCTAAGGCTTAATGCAGGCGACGGAGGATTCTTATGGTAAATTCATCTGGTCAGCTTCCAAGTGACAGGACCAGAGAGGCAGGGCAGATGAAAATGCTCCCCTCTGCATGCACTGACCTGCTCCTGGGAGCCTTTTCTTGGGGCTCGGATGCCCCGCAGTCCACCGAGGGCACATCTGTAGACTCCGCTGGCTTCGGGGAAGAGGCCGCTGCAGGATCCTGGGGCCTCGGAGCCTCTTGTCCACGTTGGGGGTTGGGAGCGGTAGAACCCCTGGCGCCTACACCAGGCCTGACATTCGGCTTCACGCTAAGGCGTGCCCTGCGGAACATGGCGGAGCCAGGGGGCCCGGGGATGCGGCCCCACGGCCGCTCTCAGCCCCGAGCCCCGGCCGCTGCCCGGAGAAGGGGTTAAGAACTACGCCCTTTCCACACAGCCACGCCACCAGGCCAGCGGACAGCTACCGCAGTTTCTCACCCCCGCCACCTCCTCCTTCCTCCCGCCGCCGCCTCTTCTTCATGACCCTGCTACACTAATAACTAAGTTCCCCCAGTATCTTGCTTCCCCGCCCTCATAGGGAGGGCGCCGGAACTGATTACGCCATCAGCCAGCGCCGCGGAAGAACGTAAGACGCACATCTCCCGGAGCCATGGTAACTGTCAAACTATAGAGTTACTCGTGAACCGGAAATTGGGATGCACGGTGACCCGCTCTCCCCGCAGTAGGAATCCCTAGGAGTTACTGAAAGGAGGGGAAGGAAGTAGTCAAGTCCCTCAGCCCAAATCTTTAGGAGACTATTAAAATCATGGGGTACCTGACTGGCTCAATCAGAAAAGTGTGGGACTCTCGATCTTGGGGTCGTGAGTTTGAGCCCCACATTGCGGATAGAGATTACTAAAAAATAATAATAGAAAACTTTAAAAAAAAGGTCTTGTATAGTAGTGCCCGTTCACCAGCACATCCCCAGAACTTAGAAATTCTAAATTGAGTAGAACATAAATTACAAATTCAGGTGTGAAGAAACTGGTAAATTACTTCCTAGAATGGGAGCTAGGTTTCTGGAACATATCATGGGAGGAAGACCATTCACTGTAAACCTTTGTGCACTTTTTAATATACCTGTTCAAAAATTATTATAGTTAAAATTATATAGTTATAGTAAGTTAGTATTCCTAGTCTGCTTCAGGAGATAGCAATAGAGCAATAAACAAGGTGTTCTGGGTTGGGGAGAAAAAGATACAACAAAAGAACAATGTAAGAATTTATTAAATGATACGAAACAAATTTAAAGGGTTCTATGACAGGGGCACCTGGGTGGCTCAGTTGGTTAAGCATCTGCCTTCCCTGAGGGTCATGAGCTCAGGATCCTAGGATCCAGCCCCGCATCCAGCTCCCCGCTCAGCTGGGAGCCTGCCACTCCCCCCACTTGTGCTGTCTCTCTCTGTCAAATAAATAAATAAAATCTTTAAAAATAAATAAATAAATAAATAAATGGTACTATGACAGAGATTAATGGAAGGCTGGGTTACTTTAGGTAGGAAGTACTTTAGGCTTCTATAATGTCAGGAAAAATGGCCATAGGTGAGGCTGGCCCCACACAGTATGGGCCAGTTTTTGAACCTGCAATATAAATTCCCTGACTCATTGCAACAGAGAGGCCCGACTTCCTTCTTGGAAGGACAAGATTTTACAAGAACATCCTGCTTGCTACATTAATAACAAAATGTCAAATGAATTAAATCCTTTATTAATTAATCCTTGCTATGTCATCAAGAAGGAGTAAGTAAGGCAAGTGTTTTTGAGAGTAAGATAACAAGGATACAAGCACAGAAGAGAGAAGAAATTCCTCTCAGACTGGAAAGAAATTGGAGGTCTGTGGATTCTGTGGGCTCCCTCCAATACCCTGGGGGAGGGACCAGGACATCAGATACACCTAGAGAAGCTCAAGAATTTGACAAAGAAACCCCTACTAAAGATGTCTCAGGAATCTTGGAGCCGCTACCAGGACCACAGGGCTTTGCACAATATATTCTGGTACAACGACACATTGCCTTTCCCCAAATGTTCTGTTCCACCTAAGAATCTAGGGCATTCCCACAATTCTGTACATAAGGCAGTCAATAATGACAAAGATTTAATTTCTCACTAGTATAAACATGGGAACAAAGATTTAATTTTGTTATTAAATATAAAGTCAGGCGCACCTGGGTGGCACAGTTGGTTAAGCGTCTGACTCTTGATTTTGGCTCTGGTCATGATCTCCAGGTCCTGAGATCGAGCCCCGGGTGGGGGCTCTGCGCTCGGCTTAGAGTCTTACTTGTCCCTTTCCCTCTGCTCCTTCCTCCGCGAGCTCGCTCTCTACCCACCCCTCTTTCTTTCAAATAAATAAATAAATAAAATCTTTAAAAATAAATAAATATAAAGTCCTAAGATATTTGTTACACAACCAAGTTTGTGGAGTAAATTCATAATGGCATCACAGTAATTTCAAAAGTCTTCAGTTTTCTCTGGCAGACACGCCCAACATTTCTTGTGTATATCATATGTATCCCTACAACTCACAAAGTATATTTGCAGCCGCAAAGAAAAAGCTCAATTAGACTGTAAATTAAGACCACACACAGAAACAACAATGCTACCACTTACCTTCCAATCCCAAACTGCTTCCTTCCCTCCTTTATGAGCCAGGCCAGAAAGTCAATCTTTTCCCCCTGCTCGTTACTCCAGAAGTTGCTTAAGTGGAATTAGACATAAGCACTATTGAAGAGAGGTGGGGCTTAAGGAGAGTGACAAGCACACAAGGCTCTCTGAGGTTAAAAGAATGACAATAATAGGTAACTTATTGAGGTCTACCATATACTGGGCACTTAGTACTTCACATACACTAATTCAGTTAATTAAGGAGGTACATTTACCTTCCCATTTTACTGGTAAGGAAGCTTTACTGCAATGAAGTAACATGCCCAAGTTCACATATCTACTCATTGGTAGAGCTGGGCTTTCAACCAATACATTCCATTTCCAGAGTTCTAAGTCTTCACCACTTTCTCCTACCTTCTCTAAAATAGGTAATTCTTAGGAGTTAAAATAAACATTATTGAAGCTTGGTCATATATACTTGAGAGTGCATTGTAGTATTTTCTATACTTTTGTATATGTTTGACATTTTCCAAAATAAAAGTCTTCTAGAAACAGGGCGATTGGGGGGGGCACCTGGGAGGCTCAGTGGGTTAAGCAGCAGACTCTTGGTTTGGGCTCAGGTCATGATCTCAAGGTCCTGGGTTGGAGCCCCGGCAACTGGCTTCCCGCTCAGAGGGGAGTCTACTTCTCTCCTTCTCCCTCTCCCTCCTCTTGTGCTCTCTCCCTCTCTCTAACTAAATCTTTTTTTAAAAATAGGGCAATTTTACGGTGTACAGACTAACTCCACACATTTATCAATTTGTAATAATTAACGGGATAGATGAAGAATATAAGTATTAACCAAATTAACCAATAGGCATCTTTCCACGTCTGTTTCTAGCAATGGCAAACGCACGACGGCTTTTACCCAGGTTCCAAGGTTGTCCTGGGCTATTATGAATGTGTGATAAAACTGCATCCCCTGCCATTCCCTTCACATCACACAACCCAAGCACAGAGCCATTAACCTAAAACTCCTAAACTACTGTCGACCATGACAGAGGCACTGCGATCAAACGGGAAATGAAGACACTTACGAGTCTGTCTTAAATTTGATCTCATTTCTACAAGTCCCTACCTGTTAGGTCAGTCGCTCCTGGTCTGAGTCTCAATCTCCTCTTCGTAAAATGAGAACAATGAAGCCTACGTTACAGGCTTGGTGCAGGAATGAAAGAAAATATGTAAAGAGCCAAACTGACTTCTGCAGTTAACCCTCAATCTGTTTTGTCCCCTTCCTCCTCTTCCCGCTTCTGCAAGGGATGAATAAAAGTTAACGTTCTTTGTTGAAAAATGAGATACAGTAGCATTTATTGTTTTTGTCGTTACCAAAAAATGGAGGTTGGCCAGGCCCCAGTACTGTGGGTACACAGTGGGTAAAATCCACAGACGCAGGACCTGCTGTGTAGACTCGACCGTACTTCTGTGGCCGAATGACCCCAGATAGCAGATTAATCTCCCAACCTGCGGGCCGGGGACCCTTGGCGGGGGCAGCCCCGCCTACCTGGCAGCGCACGCGCAGTCGCTCGCCCGGCTCGCGGGAGGCAGCGGTCCGGCCTCGGTGGGCGGGGCCATGAAGGAGGGGAGGTGTTGCCCCGCAGAGGGCCCGCGCGGGCTCAGCCTTTAAGGGCCACCAGTGGGGACGGCCGCTGAGCGTGCTAGGAGGCCGTTGCTTTCCCCAGGGGCTCTCTTCCAGGCTCGGTCCGGTGTCGGCATGGCCCGTGAGTGTGCGGACGGGTGGGGAACGCGGCGGGGAGCGTCCGCTGAGGGAGGCTAGCTCCGAAGCGCAGCTGGACCGGAGGCGGGGGCTGGCTGGTGTATCCCTTTCTGTCTGGCGGCGCGGGGACCCTGTTCTCAGTCCGCAAAGGGAGAGGGACGGTTAGCTTCGGGTCCGCCTGAGAAATCGGGCTAGTACCTGCCGGTCAGGTGCGAGTTTACACGGTAAAGAACACCTCTCCGGAGATGAGGTGTGTGAGGACGGCGGTCCCGGGAGGCGTCCTGTTCTGAAAGGGGTTTCTAGCTGGTACTTAAGGTCCTAAGGCCTGATGAGGACTGGAAGCTCCGACTGAGTCTCCTCCCTAGTCCTTTTGTTTGGCCCTTACAGGTAATGTTTCTCGAATAGCCGCATTTGTTCGCCTAACAGTCGAATTGTGATGGGCCAACTTGTGGAGCTGTGTTCCCTGTGTATCTACCCTTTCCATTCACGCTTTTCAAAAGCTAGACCTTAATTTTGAATACTGACCCGTATAGACTGAGGAGTGGAATGCCTGTTGTAAGAGACCTGGTATTTACAGCCAGTGAACACATTCATTGGTATCATAATATTCTTAAGTGTTTACCTCTAAGCTTCCTCCTCGTCAGATACGGGAACAGCGTTCAGTGTAATTACTCTGCTGGAGTATCTGTTAAAAAGCTAACTTCAGATGCATTTAAATAAGAGCGTTTTTACGGAATTCGTAATTACTTTTGAGATGGGGAAAGAGCATGACTTTGACTTTGTAGGAGGAAATCAGCGAGAACTTGCCCGCCAGAAAAACATGAAGAAATCCCAGGAAATTAGCAAGGGAAAAAGAAAAGAGGATAGCTTGACCACCTCTCAGAGAAAGCAGAGGTAAGTGATACTAATGGAATTTTTAAGTCACTGAAGTTTTTGTTTTGGAGAATGGAGAGAATGTTTTAAATGTTTTAAATCCTTGGTAGAACTTAGACTGCATATAGGGGTAACAGTTGAGCATTTGTTGCGTGCACACTAAAACTATATAAGGTAGTAATTATCCCAATACATGAATGAAAAATTTCCAGCTCTCAAGCCATAGTCTTGAAGAGACACTCAGGCTTCACTCACCACAACCATAAAAATTTCATTTAGCAAAATATTTGAATGCCTTCCACATGGCAGGCACTGTTAGGTACTAGAGATACAGCATTTTCAAGGCAGACATCCTACCCAAACTAGTCAAGATAACAGGTGACTCAATTACAGGGATTAAGGTTCTGAAGGAGACACAAAAAAGTGTATGTAGCTATATTGACTTCTGAAGATCCTTTGTGTTGGAGAAAATGCAGGTGCACAGTCTTGATGTATGATTATATGTGAAAAATAATACAGAAATGCTACAGAAATATTTGGAGAGTGCAGCTTAAATTTTTTAAAAAGCATTCATATTTATAACAAGCTTAATTTTCTAAAAACAAATTTTGTATATGTACACTTTGGAGGTCAGGTGGAGAATTGACTACACATACTTCAGCGGGGCTTCTCTGCGATTCTCAAGCCTGCACATTAGAACCACCTGGGAAACCCTAACGGCTACTCAAGCCTGTACCTTAAATCCAGTCTTGATTTAATTGGTCTGGGGCTGGGCATAACCAGTGCTCTAGGTAAATTTTATTGTGCCCAAGTTAAACCTGCCTTTAAAAAGGTCCCCAGGTGATTCCAATGTGCCACTAGAGTTAATAATCATTTGGGGGCACCTGGCTAGCTCAACAGTGAAGAATGTGACTCTTGAGTCATGACTTCAAGGCCCACATTGGGTTAATTATCACTTCATGCTTTCTTTCTATGATTTTAAAGTGATAAGGTTTTCCCTAAACTTCTGTTTACCCACATTGGAGTAAAAGTGAACATGGTACAAATCAGTGACCCTGAAGTTTTTAGTGGGAAACCCTAGTCTAGCTTGGCTCAGTAATAGTCCCTGTTAAATGAATATCCACTTGTTAGAAAGCTCTGTGCTTACTCCATACGTATTATCTCTCTTCATTACCCTGAAAAGTGGTATTAGCCTCAATGTATAGAATAGGAAACTGAGGCTCTGAACTTCAGTAACATTACTAAGGGTACAGCGAGCACAACAGAGCTCAGCTTCAAACAGAAAAGTAACTATCACTATTCTTTTCCATGATACTTCATTTCTTGTAGCTGTCTTGTTTTTCCTTCATCCTTATTCCTCATCTTTGCTATTGGCTTTACGGAAATGTCTACTGTCATGGACAGAGCTACTCACCCTGAAGTAAAATCTCACAGTAAATCTATGTGATAACAGGAAAGAGCCTGAACTTTGAAATTAGACAAACTTGGGTTTTATGTGATTTAAGGCAAATTATTTAGCTCTAAACTTTTAATTTTTTTTAATTTGAATCATGGGGATAATAACAGTTTCTATGGGACTTAATCCAGAGTCAACAAATTGGCACATAGTAGGTATTGATTACAAAGCCATTTAATGTATTTTTTTTTTTTTAAATAAGGATTTCCTGGACCATCTAGCCCAGGTAGTCTGGTTATAGTTGAGTTAATATGATATATGGAGGTTCAGCCGAAGACACAAAGGGTTAAGGAAGTGCCTGAATATCCTGCTGTTTTTTAGTGTAATCCATTTTTAATCACTAGCTATCGCGCTTTCAGGCTTGTAAGAAACTTAATTGCTTCATAACATCTATGTCCTAATGCTAGGTACCATTTTGGATATCTAGAAGACTTCTTAAATGCTCCTTCTTTCAGAGAAAAATAGAATATATTAACTTTGTTGACAACCAAGAGTAATTGCCATTATTTCTGTATATAGCTGCCTAATATCGGATAGATATATTCATAGCTATTCCACAAAACAACCCTAGTAACTACTTTCCTGATTTCGAAAGGTCCTTATTTGCCCAATAACAATAGAGATGGTTTTCAAAATAAGATGTGACTTCAAAGCCCTTCCATACTTTGTTTTCCCATTCTGTTGCCATGAAAACAGAAAGAAGTGAATCTTTATATATTTTAGATTGTTTCCTAATATGCTTCATGGGTTATGTATACAAAACAAGTAAGAACATAAAATCGGTTTTTCTGTAACAACTTACAGCCCTTTTCCCCCATTATAGGGACTCTGAGATAATGCAACAAAAGCAGAAGGCAGCTAATGAGAAGAAGTCTATGCAGACGAGAGAAAAATGATGACTATTTGGAAAAACCTGGGTGTTATTGCCAACTAGGTGTATCATAAGCTCTAAGGTCAAAAATTTTGTGGAGCAGTCATATGTTATACCCTTATAAAACTATTTTAAACTTTACCTTTCAGCCTGACTTAGTGTAATGTTTCAGAACCATTCTTCAAAGAATAAAACCATAACCAGTCATGTGATATATTGGTGAACGTTATTTTTTTTTTATCAGCGGTGAGCATTTATATAATTTGCTAGAGCGGTAACGTGATGAGATCATAGAATCTCCTATAAATCTAGAATCTTTATCATAAACTTTGTCAAAGTAGATCTTATTTAAAGTCAACTTGATTGTATAATAGAATTTATGGTACATTTATCTAATGTTGCTTTGTAATTAACTGGTTTGCTTGAAGAATTTACAAGAGATAGTACAGACCCACCTGGAATAGCAACTAAATGAATACAAACTAAATGAAGAGTAACTTACTGAGAAAATTCTCGGAGTTTTGCTTACAGCTTTAAAATTGTTTGGAGTAAGTGCCTTTCTTTTAATAGACTATATTCTTTAGAACAGATTTAGGTTCACAATAAAATTGATTTTTCATCTATCCCCTGCTTCTGTTTATACATAGCCTCCATTATGAATATGCCCCACTGGAGTGGTAAGTCTCTTGTAACTGTTGAACCTATATTAACACATCATGATCACCCAAAGTACACAGTTTACTAGTACAAAGTACAAAAGATTCACTCTTCATGTTGTAAGAGTATCATTTTTTAAGTCTATTCTGAGACTGAAAAACTTGTGACTTAATAGTGATAAATATGGAAATATATTAACCTAGAGAAGGGTTTAAGACTACACTGTTCTGGGGCGCCTGGGTGGCTCAGTTGGTTAAGCGACTGCCTTCGGCTCAGGTTATGATCCTGGAGTCCCTGGATCGAGTCCTGCATCGGGCTCCCTGCTCAGCGGGGGGCCTGCTTCTCCCTCTGACCCTCTTCCCTCTTGTGCTGTCTCTCATTCTCTCTCTCAAATAAATAAAATCTTTAAAAAAAGAAGACTACACTGTTCTGAAGCAAATAGGCATGATGACTGCAAAGAGTCTACCGCTGTCGACAGATCTTTAAGACTTGGCCTCCTATTTTAACAAAGGTTCTGGTAATCTTGACATAGGTCACTTAGCAATGGTACCACCTATTAATGGGGTGGAATCCTCAGTGTCTAATACTGAAAGAGGCAAATGGGAAGTTTTTATCTTCACATTACTACAGCTTTTCAGGTAAAGTAAAACTTTGTTCTATTTTTTGGGTTATCTTAAGTCTCCAAACTTTATATGATGGTAATTATAAAGGCAAAAGGATTGCAACAGCTTAAATCCCTTTCTAATAAAAGGGATGATGAAGTCTGATTGTACTGCGAAGATTCTTTATGGGTCTGATTTCCGTAGTCCTATCTCCAGAATTTCTACACAGTGATAAGTCATGAGTACAAAGAACTTGTTATGCTTCCAGCTGTATACTTTGGGTTTTTGTTGGGTTTTTTTTTTTTCTTTTTTTGGTAACAATTTCCATGTTTAAAATGCCCTATGTAGTGGAATAACTTTAACTTTTTAAAAGTTAATCCTTATAAATCTGGGGAAAACTGCAGTTTCCAAAAGAACATGGATATTAGGATAAGGAAGATCTCTATGTTGTAATTAATCATTAAGACTTAAATCCAAAATTGCATCTTAAAAAAAAAAAATATGGCACTTGAATGAATTCATTGTTAACATAAAGGGTTTAGTTTTTAACTAAAACATGACCACACATTTCCTCAAGGCAGACAAAAAAGTTATCGGAGAGGAAGAAAATTAACTGTAATTGCTATAATATATTGACACTTTAGTTTCTTTTCTTGTAGTATATTTAAGCAAAGTAACTAAAATAGCTAAACTTCTAAACATCGTAACTGGTCAAGATATTTCTGTTAATATCTCAACCACAAGGTATTAAGGGAAAAATACAGGTGAATAATTGCATCCAGTCAGTAAAGTTAATTTATGCACTAACTTTAGATCATTCTTTTGGTATGTTGCTAAAGCAAGATAAAATTACTTAAATGAAGTAGTGCCAATTTTAAAATGTAATTTAGAAAATACTGAACTCCATAGAACACCCTCAGAGGCATTAAAATTGCTATCTTGCATTATCCTTAACACAGTAGTGGATTGTCATTAGCAATCTTCATGAGTCCTGCTGAGATATATGAGGGAGCAGCTGCTACCCAAGGTGAGAACAGTGAGGTCAGATTCATCAGTTACTTGATTCCTTTTGAGTACCTTTCCTATAAGTTGCTTGTGTAAGAAATTGTTACCCACTCAACACACTATAGCTCGTTTTTAAAAAATAGGACTCACAGGAAATACTGATGACATTATTTTTCTAACTTTTTAAGAATATATTTTGCTCTTTTTCTGCATGTTTTTATAAATGGGACGAAGTTACTCACTTGAGGAGAGAGAATCTATTTTCAAGTTGTGCCTTGTAAAGAGTTTTTCTGTTCAAGGCAGGGGTCATACTAATACTGTTAGCTTTGAGTCTAAAAGCTGTTTGAAAACTATTGAACTTTAGGGGTGCCTGGGTGGCTCAGTTATTGAGCGTCTGCCTTCGGCTCAGGTCATGATTTCAGGTCCTGGGATCGAGCCCCGCATCGGGCTCCCTGCTCCGCAGGAAGCCTGCTTCTCCCTCTCCCACTCCCCCTGCTTGTGTTCCCTCTCTCGCTGTGTCTGTCTCTGTCAAATAAATAATTAAAATCTTAAAAAAAACAAACTATTGAACTTTAAAAAGCCTATCCCCTCACAGTATATATGTCTATCAAATTATATTGTACACATTAAATATAAACAATTTTATTAGTAAATCATAACCTCATTGAAGCAGTAGGAGGGAAAATACTCCTAAAGTGAAAACCTAATATAAAATTCACTTTGGCAGTCAGAATTCGAGATTTGTTCATTTTATCATCTGTGTCAGCAGTGACTTAAACTAAGCAGGGAGGGGCGCCTGGGTGGCTCAGTTGGTTGAGCGACTGCCTTCGGCTCAGGTCATGATCCTGGAGTCCCAGGATCGAGTCCCGCATCGGGCTCCCTGCTCAGCAGGGAGTCTGCTTCTCCCTCTGGCCCTCCCCCTCTCATGTGCGCTCTCTCTCAAATAAATAAATAAAATCTTTAAAAAATAAATAAAAATAAATAAACTAAGCAGGGAGTGTGTGAACTTCTTTAGGTAAGTTCCTAATTGCCTTATGTTATGACCTAAAGTAAAAATTGAATTGAAAAACTGAATTAACTTTATGAAATTGTCAACCATAGTTTTCCATTAGAACAAAACAGTAAGAGCATTTATTAAACTGCCTCCTGCAACTTAATCTGCTAAAGTACTTGCTATTTAGTAATCCCATATTGGAATATATTGTCTTTCCATATGGCCAAGTCATGAAAATGTCAATGGGAAAAGAGGAATGACTCTAAGTTGCTGAAATGCACTTTCCCATAAACTGCACCAAGATTTTAAACTTCATATAGACTTTTCCTTACAACTTTCCTTCTTAAAAACCTTTCACATACCACTAAATCCACTAATACACATGATAAGTTTAAAAGTAGCCTGCTATTAGATGATTTGTTCAGGAAAATTGAGATTTTAAATTTTGATTTTGATTATAACAACTTTTTTTTTTAAAGATTTTATTTGTCAGAGGACAAGCAGGGGGAGCAGCAGGGGAAGCAACAGGCAGAAGGAGAAGCAGGCTCCCCGCCGAGCAGGGAGCCCGATGCAGGGCTCAATCCCAGGACCCTGAGATCATGACCTGAGCCGAAGGCAGACGCTTAACTGACTGAGCCACCCAGGCGTCCCTCTAACATAACTTTTATAGAAATATTTTTCATGCCACATACTATTCATGCTGCTCTATCAATTGGACGTGACTTTGCTTACTGGTGTATCCATTCAGGAACATTTCCTTGAGTATTACTGAATGGAGCTTTTTTTTACACAAATTTTTAGTTTGTAAGAAATTGCCCACCAACCTGGCTGTAATCAAGACATCCTATTAAATACTTTCCTTTTATAAACATATATTGCATAACAAAGCCTTTTGTGAGGGCTTTGGATTTTGGGGGGAGAGAGGAGTTATTGGTCAAAGGCTCATTTGGCCTTGTACACTCAAGATGACTGTTAAGGTGGCTTATGAATAGACATTTAATATAGTGATATATTTTAATGTATGCTTAAAGAAATAGAAGCACATCAAACCTGTGCTTTGATGGTATATTGAAATTTCTAGTTGCAAACCAAATGATTAATTATAAATAACCACAACAGCTATTTGAGTGGATGAGAAACTCCAGAATCCAAGGAAAAGTTGAAGACTCAGGGCTTTGGAAAGGTCAAGAGTTGGACAGCCCCAGGTACTATGAAAATTTTTTATTCCACAATGCTGCTGTCAGGGTGAAGTTTTGACAACTATTTTCAGTCTTTATGTCATTCAGAGTTCCTCCAAATGAACTTGTTTGGGTTACATGCCTACCCTTCAGCAAGGGGAGGGCAGGCGCCTAAGAGGATATAACCAAGAGTGTATCCCATGAGGAATAGGTGGTCCTCCTAACAAATCTGGGGTCCTGTTGTCAGAAGCGGGGAATGGATGCTGGGCAGACTCTTATTGCAAGGCTAAGATTAAATTTAAAAAATGAAGATACATGGTATGCATATCATGAAGGTGGTAAGTAAATGTCTGAAGTGTGAAATGAAGCTCATGCCATTCTTACCTCTACCAGCTTTCAAACCTCCAAAATTCAGTGCCTGCTTATTATTTTAAAAATTGGGAAAATGCAACAAAAGGGCTGAACTTTAGCCATAAATTAGTTACTCAGAAAACAAACAATACCCTTACTGTATAATCTAATCATTGTGCTCCTGGTGTTTATCGCGATGAAATGATAGTAAAAAGTATACACCTTAAGTGTACATTTTTACTGAGTTTTACTAGACAATACCCAGATCAAGATCCATAGACATTTCTAGCACCCTAGCAGGCTCCCTTGTGACTATCACTGTAGATTAGTTTTGCATGTTTTTGAATTTCACATAAGTGAAATCATCCAGTATGCACTTGGGTCAGTCTGTCTGCATTTGGTCAACATGACTTGTGTGAGAATGCTTTGTCTTGTGTGTGTCAGTAGCTCTTTTTCATTGCTGTGTAGTAGTCTGTTATAAAAATATACCATGATTTAGTTATCCACTCTACTTTTAATGACGTTTGGATTGCTCCTAGTTTGGAGCTTTTAAAAATAATTCTGCCATAAATATTTAATATATATCTTTTGGGGTCATAAATATGTATTTTTATTTAATATATACTTAGGAGTGGGTCATTGAGTATATAAAATTGTTGTCTAGTTTTCCTTAATGCTCATTTAAGCACTTATAACTAAGGGATGTGGGGAATTTCCTTGGGTTGCTGTAACAAATTACCACAAACTTGGTGCCTTACAAGAACAGAAATTTATTCTGTCACACTGCTATATGCCAGAAGTCTAAAAGCAAGCTGTCAGCAGGACCACATGCCCTCTGAAGATTCTAGATGATAATCTTTGCTTGCCTCTTCCAGTGGCTTCAGACATTACTTTGCTTGTGGCCCCGTAACTCCTGTCTTTGTCTTCACATAGCGTTCTTTTTTCAGGCTTCTTCCTGGTTGTTGTTGTTGTTGTTGTTGTTGTTGTTTTTAAGTAGGCTCCATGCCCAATATGGGGCTTGAACTCATGACCCTGATGAGAGTCACACGCTCTACTGACTGAGCCAGGCAGGTGCCCCTTCTTCCTGTTTCTTAAAAGGATATTTGTCATTGGGTTTAGGACACACTCTAATCTAGGATGATCTCCTCTTAAGAGGAGCAGCACAACCTTTTTCCCAAATAAGGTCATATTTACAGTTACTTGGTGGAGGTATCATTTTTGGGACCACCATTCACCCACTACAAAATGGGAAACAAAAACGGGGAAACTTAGCTATAACTTAATTTTCTTTTTTAAGCCATGCCTACAGGTCAGTCCATACAGATCTAACCATAGTATGGATGTATAGTAATTTATCCAGTGATTTCCTTACTCATGGACATTGAAGTTGTTTGTAAGCATTTGCCACTACAAACAATTCTGTAATACAGTCATACCTATGTAATGTTCTTTTATTTCTGTAAGAATGCATTCTTTTTTTTTTTTAAGATTTTATTTATTTATTTGAGAGAGAGAATGAGACAGAGAGAGAGAGCACGAGCAGGGAGCCCGATGTGGGACTCGATCCCAGGACTCCAGGATCATGACCTGAGCTGAAGGCAGTCGCTTAACCAACTGAGCCACCCAGGCGCCCTGTAAGAATGCATTCTTAAAGGTAGGATTCTTAGGACAATGGTAGAGTACATGCATTTGCAATTTTAAAGTATTTCCAGCAAGAAAATAGCTCTCCACACCCCCATGCCCTTGATAACATCAAATATTAATCTCTATTAATTTTGTCAACCTGAGTGAAAAATGGTATCTTAGTTTTAATAAGTAATTCCTTGACTGAAGGGGTTGAGCATTTTTTCCATGTTTATTGGACATTAGGATTTTCTCTTCGATCTACTCATGTTTTCTCTCTGCTTTATGCTTTTTATTTCATTTATCCTTCACATGTAGGCACTACTATTATGCCCATCTGTATAGTTAAAGAAATTCAGGTTTTAATTAAGGAATTTCCCCCAAGCTTACCCATCTAGTAAGTGGCATGTTAGGGATATTAAACCGGCCAGACTGAGTGCAGGATTAAGGCTTATTTTCATATTTATTGGCCACATTTTTCCCCCCAGGAATATTTTGTTTTGGCTTTTTTTTTTTTTGCAGTTTTTACTTTGGACAAAGCTTTTAAAAAATATATAAACATATATAATGTAATTATATAAATTATACTAAATATATAAAGGAAAGTAACCTTTTTTTACATGTCAAAAATATTTTCCAAACTATTGTCTGTCTTTTCATTGTATTTATTTTTCTTTTGCCAGAATTTTTAACTACATGATCATATGTCTAGTTACTTTATAAGTAAGGATGCGACTGACAGCAGAGTTATCCTGTCTGACATGTTAAAATTTTTTAATGTGAACTTGAATACCTTTGTTTGGGCAGGGACTGGGCATAGTGAGTGGGATGGGGTGGAGGGATAGTCTCCACCTAACTGATTACAGTACCCATGACCCCTATTGCTTACCCCTCCTTAACTTACTTACATTACGCACCTGACTCCCAAAAGGTATTTGAGTTTTCAGTGCTTGCATGGTTTTGTGTTTCTATCTTAAGATCTTCCCCAACCCAAGTTTATAAAAATCACCTAGAATGTACTTTGGTGTATGATGTGAGTGTGAGGACTCCAAACCTCAGATCCTGAATGGTTAATTATATCTGTTGTTTATGAATTATACTACATTTGTCCATTACATCATTCAAATATTCTTCCAAAACATCATTTTTAATTTTTAACTTCCTGCGGCTGTAACAGTTCTGTGAGCAATCTTGTACTAAAATCACCAATACTATCTCTGATCTCCTGCCCCTAGACCCTGATAACATAAGGGTAATGAACTAATTGGGTTTGGCCTTGTCATTTGTTTATTCACTATTCCACTTGAAATTCAAATTGGAAACCTCATCACCAATGATTTGAATCCTTTATTTGCTCGTGGGCAAGTTCCAAGAGTCACTGAAGGTATTTTGGTATGGAAATTCTATATGCACGAAGATTAGTTCCAGTTCATGAAGTTAAATTTGATGTTTTTGTAAGTGCCTTCAAATCAGGTGAAATGGTTTTTCTTTGGACGTTCACTGCATTGTGCTTTGAGTGCTTTGTCTATCATATGAAATAACTATAAAATACAGTAACTCAAATGTAGAGGTGACCATCAGGAATAAGAGAACTTCATATTTTCTTTGAGGACAAAAATTCCATAGGTTCATTTTTGTTGATGAACCTGGTCCTGATAAGTAGAAATACTTTTTCAACAAAGAATCTGCCATTCTAAATTTAAGATACTATTCCTCCTTGAAAACCTTATGCTAAGGGAAAAATTCCAGACACAAAAGGCCACATATTCCATTTATATAAAATATCCAAAATAAGTAAATCCATACAGAGAGAAAGTGATGAGTAGTTGTGAGGGGCTGAAAGGAGGGAAGAATAGGGAGTGATGGCTAATGTGTACGAGGTCTCTTTTTGGGGTGAAGTGATCTAGAATTAGTGGTGGTGGCTGCATAACCTTTCGAATACACTAAAAACTAAGTTGTTTGCTTTAAAATGGTGAAATTTGGGCGCCTGGGTGGCTCAGTTGGTTAAGCGACTGCCTTCGGCTCAGGTCATGATCCTGGAGTCCCTGGATCGAGTCCTGCATCGGGCTCCCTGCTCAGCAGGGAGTCTGCTTCTCCCTCTAACCCTCCCCCCTCTCATGTGCTCTCTCTCATTCTCTCTCTCTCAAATAAATAAATAATCTTTAAAAAAAATAAATAAAATGGTGAAATTTATGGTATGTAAATTACACTTCAAAAAATAAAAACCTCAGGGGCCTGGGTGGCTCAGTTGGTTAAGCAACTGCCTTCAGCTCAGGTCATGATCCTGGAGTCCCGGGATCGAGTCCCGCATCGGGCTCCCTGCTCAGCGAGGAGCCTGCTTCTCCCTCTGACCCTCCCCCCTCTCATGTACTCTCTCTCATTCTCGCTCTCTCAAATAAATAAATAAATCTTTAAAATAAATAAATAAATAAAAACCTCATTCCAAATTGTTCAAATTTCTTCATCAAATGCCATTGTGAAGGGGTTCCTGGCTGGCCCCATAGGATCATGCAACTCTTGATTTCCAGGTGGTGAGTTCGAGCCCCATATTGGGTGAAGAGATTACTGAAAAAAAAAAATTAAATGCTATTGTGAGAATTTTTATGATTGAGAAAAATCTCAGTGGTTTTTAAAAAACACATCTATTTCTGATATCTATAAAAGCCAAAGGCAAGCCCTCAAACTTCCTTGGGTAGATTTTTTTTTTTTTTTAAGAAAATTACGTGTACATGGAATCCATCTGGCAATCCTAAATACTTAATAAAGAATCTGGAAAAGTAAATGATAAACTCCTACTAAGATCTAAAATCCTGCTTGATCCATGTAAAGACCAAAAAAAATGCACCTCTTTAAACAGACAATATTTGATCCCATTTTTCTTGTCTATCCCTTTCACTTTATCCATCACCATACTCTTCCCACTCCCTGTTGTCAGTTTATTCTCTATGAATCTGTTTGTTTTGTTCAACTGTTTTTTAGTTTTCACATGTAAGTGAAGTCATGTTATTTCTCTGACTTATTTCACATAGCATGGTACTCTCGGTTTGTCCATGTTGTAAATTGAAAGATTTCATTGTGCATATGTGTATAAACACATCTTTATCCACTCATCTGGTGTTTGCATCAATTTATATTCCCACCAATAGTGCACGAGGATTCCCTTTCTACATCCTTACTCTCACTTGTTATTTCTTGTCTTTCTGATAATAGCTATTCCAACACCTGTAATAGCTCATTGTAGTTTTGATTTGCATTTTCCTGATAATTAGTGATATTGAGCATCTTTCCATGTACCTGTTGACATCTGTATGTGTTCTTTAGAAAAATGCCTATGCAGGGCCTCTGCACATTTTTTAAGGGGATTACTGGATTTTGGGGTTTTGGGTTTTTTTGTTTTGTTTTTATAGTTTTACGAGTTCTTTATGGATTTTGGATGTTAACCCCTTATCAGTTAAATCATATGTGAGAATGTATTCACCCACTCAGTAGGTTGTCTTTTCCTTTTGTTGGTTTCCTTCATTCTGCAAAGAATGAAAGTTTGATGCAGTCCCATTGGTTTATTTTGATTCCTTTTTTAAGTTTCAAAATGTACTAGAGAAGGTGGGCGCCTGGGTGGCTCAGTTGGTTGGGCGACTGCCTTCGGCTCAGGTCATGATCCTGGAGTCCCTGGATCGAGTCCCACATCGG